>NC_086165.1:5255553-5460250 GCF_035149785.1 Candoia aspera | reverse complement strand
TCTCCCTTCCTTCCTTCCCCTTTCTCCCTCCCCTTTGCCTTTCTCCCTTCCTTCCTTCCCCTTTCTCCCTTCCTTCCTTCCTTCCTTCCTTCCTTCCTTCCTTCCCCTTTCTCCCTTTGCCTTTCTCCCTTCTTTCCTTCCCCTTTCCCCCTTTGCCTTTCTCCCTTCTTTCCTTCCCCTTTCTCCCTTTGCCTTTCTCCCCTTCCTCCTTCCCCTTTCCCCTTTGCCTTCTCCCTTCCTTCCTTCCCTTTCCCCTTTGCCTTTCTCCCTTCCTTCCTTCCCCTTTCTCCCTTCCTTCCTTCCCCTTTCTCCTCCCCTTTGCCTTTCTCCCTTCCTTCCTTCCCCTTTCTCCCTCCCCTTTGCCTTTCTCCCTTCCTTCCTTCCCCTTTCTCCTCCCTTTGCCTTTCTCCCTTCCTTCCTTCCCCTTTCTCCCTTTGCCTTCCTTCCTTCCTTCCTTCCTTCCTTCCCCTTTCCCCCTTGCCTTTCTCCCTTCCTTCCTTCTTTCCTTCCTTCCCTTTCTCCTTTGCCTTTCTCCCTTCCTTCCTTCCCCTTTCCCCCTTTGCCTTTCTCCTTCCTTCCTTCCCCTTTCTCCCTTTGCCTTTCTCCCTTCCTTCCTTCCCCTTTCTCCTCCCTTGCCTTTCTCCCTTCTCCCTTCCTCCCCTTTCCCCCTTTGCCTTTCTCCCTTCCTTCCTTCCCTTTCCCCCTTTGCCTTTCTCCCTTCCTTCCTTCCCTTTCTCCCTTTGCCTTCTCCCTCCCCTTTGCCTTTCTCCCTTCCTTCCTTCCCCTTTCTCCCTCCCTTTGCCTTTCTCCCTTCCTTCCTTCCCCTTTCTCCCTCCCCTTTGCCTTTCTCCCTTCCTTCCTTCCCCTTTCTCCTTCCTTCCTTCTTCCTTCCTTCCTTCCTTCCTTCCTTCCCCTTTCTCCCTTTGCCTTTCTCCCTTCTTCCTTCCCCTTTCCCCCTTTGCCTTTCTCCCTTCTTTCCTTCCCCTTTCTCCCTTTGCCTTTCTCCCTTCCTCCTTCCCCTTTCCCCCTTTGCCTTTCTCCCTTCCTTCCTTCCCCTTTCCCCCTTTGCCTTTCTCCCTTCCTTCCTTCCCCTTTCTCCCTTCCTTCCTTCCCCTTTCTCCCTCCCCTTTGCCTTTCTCCCTTCCTTCCTTCCCCTTTCTCCCTCCCCTTTGCCTTTCTCCCTTCCTTCCTTCCCCTTTCTCCCTTTGCCTTCCTTCCTTCCTTCCTTCCTTCCTTCCCCTTTCCCCCTTTGCCTTTCTCCCTTCCTTCCTTCTTTCCTTCCTTCCCTTTCTCCCTTTGCCTTTCTCCCTTCCTTCCTTCCCCTTTCCCCCTTTGCCTTTCTCCCTTCCTTCCTTCCCCTTTCTCCCTTTGCCTTTCTCCCTTCCTTCCTTCCCCTTTCTCCCTCCCTTGCCTTTCTCCCTTTCTCCCTTCCTTCCCCTTTCCCCTTTGCCTTTCTCCCTTCCTTCCTTCCCCTTTCCCCCTTTGCCTTTCTCCCTTCCTTCCTTCCCCTTTCTCCCTTTGCCTTTCTCCCTCCCCTTTGCCTTTCTCCCTTCCTTCCTTCCCCTTTCTCCCTCCCCTTTGCCTTTCTCCCTTCCTTCCTTCCCCTTTCTCCCTCCCCTTTGCCTTTCTCCCTTCCTTCCTTCCCCTTTCTCCCTTCCTTCCTTCCTTCCTTCCTTCCTTCCTTCCCCTTTCTCCCTTTGCCTTTCTCCCTTCTTTCCTTCCCCTTTCCCCCTTTGCCTTTCTCCCTTCTTTCCTTCCCCTTTCTCCCTTTGCCTTTCTCCCTTCCTCCCTTCCCCTTTCCCCCTTTGCCTTTCTCCCTTCCTTCCTTCCCCTTTCCCCCTTTGCCTTTCTCCCTTCCTTCCTTCCCCTTTCTCCCTTCCTTCCTTCCCCTTTCTCCCTCCCCTTTGCCTTTCTCCCTTCCTTCCTTCCCCTTTCTCCCTCCCCTTTGCCTTTCTCCCTTCCTTCCTTCCCTTTCTCCCTCCCCTTTGCCTTTCTCCCTTCCTTCCTTCCCCTTTCTCCCTTTGCCTTCCTTCCTTCCTTCCTTCCTTCCTTCCTTCCTTCCCCTTTCCCCCTTTGCCTTTCTCCCTTCCTTCCTTCTTTCCTTCCTTCCCCTTTCTCCCTTTGCCTTTCTCCCTTCCTTCCTTCCCTTTCCCCCTTTGCCTTTCTCCCTTCCTTCCTTCCCCTTTCTCCCTTTGCCTTTCTCCCTTCCTTCCTTCCCCTTTCTCCCTCCCTTGCCTTTCTCCCTTTCTCCCTTCCTTCCCCTTTCCCTTTGCCTTTCTCCCTTCCTTCCTTCCCCTTTCCCCCTTTGCCTTTCTCCCTTCCTTCCTTCCCTTTCTCCCTTTGCCTTTCTCCCTCCCCTTTGCCTTTCTCCCTTCCTTCCTTCCCCTTCTCCCTCCCCTTTGCCTT
This sequence comes from Candoia aspera, assembly GCF_035149785.1. Taxonomy (NCBI): domain Eukaryota; kingdom Metazoa; phylum Chordata; class Lepidosauria; order Squamata; family Candoiidae; genus Candoia; species Candoia aspera. The sequence goes on along the minus strand of NC_086165.1, from coordinate 5,457,844 downwards.
TCTCCCTTCCTTCCTTCCCTTTCTCCCTTCCTTCCTTCCTTCCTTCCTTCCTTCCTTCCTTCCTTCCCCTTTCTCCCTTTGCCTTTCTCCCTTCTTTCCTTCCCCTTTCCCCCTTTGCCTTTCTCCCTTCTTTCCTTCCCCTTTCTCCCTTTGCCTTTCTCCCTTCCTCCCTTCCCCTTTCCCCCTTTGCCTTTCTCCCTTCCTTCCTTCCCCTTTCCCCCTTTGCCTTTCTCCCTTCCTTCCTTCCCCTTTCTCCCTTTGCCTTTCTCCCTTCCTTCCTTCCCCTTTCTCCCTCCCTTGCCTTTCTCCCTTCCTTCCCCTTTCCCCCTTTGCCTTTCTCCCTTCCTTCCTTCCCCTTTCCCCCTTTGCCTTTCTCCCTTTGCCTTTCTCCCTTCCTTCCTTCCCCTTTCCCCCTTTGCCTTTCTCCCTTCCTTCCTTCCCCTTTCTCCCTTTGCCTTTCTCCCTTCCTTCCTTCCCTTTCTCCCTCCCCTTTGCCTTTCTCCCTTCCTTCCTTCCCCTTTCTCCCTCCCCTTTGCCTTTCTCCCTTCCTTCCTTCCCCTTTCTCCCTCCCCTTTGCCTTTCTCCCTTCCTTCCTTCCTTCCTTCCTTCCTTCCTTCCTTCCTTCCTTCCTTCCCCTTTCTCCCTTTGCCTTTCTCCCTTCCTTCCTTCCCCTTTCCCCCTTTGCCTTTCTCCCTTCTTTTCCTTCCTGTTTTCCAGAAACTACCAACACTTGATTTTAATAAATGCTTTAGTTATGTCCATTAGGAAATTAACCTTATGCAATCCGTCAAGATCTCTAATAGGCATATCTTGATTAATTTAACAACCACTCCTCCATGACGTCCCATTATTGATACCACTCTCAGAAACTGAGCAAGCACCAGGAAATGGTCTTGAAATACACAGAAGGGTTGTTGGAATTCATCCAAAGGTATATTGCTGGCAAATGCTCCTATTTAGCCTTATTTGGTTATAGCACAGTTTTCCATCCCAGTGAACAGAGATCATTCAGGTTTTAATGATATTTACGTATTTGCACAAGCAGCCTGTCATGACACAGCCTCTGTTCGCTGTTGTTCACAGAGAAGTCTAATTCTAGGATCAAAGGGCAAACGAGCAGGAAACAGATAAATACCAGTGGAAGGAAGTCAAAGCAAAAGAAAGGATTTGATACTCGCAGAGACAATTGTGGAATTAAGTGCAGAGCTAACCGCCGAAGGTTGAGGTAAGAATAAACTCCATCCAGATGGAGCTCAGGCAGACCTTGCGGTCCAATCAATATTCCCCTGAAGTTGTTTTCTGCAGCTCCTTTTAATGGTCATCCAGAAGATTTTTCTGCGGGAAGTAGCACAGCCCTCTTTTTTAGGTTTCTTTCCAAGATAATTGAGGGACGTGGTGGTGTTGCGGGTTAAACCGCTGAGCTGCTGAGCTTGCCGATCGGAAGGTCGGCGGTTCGAATCTGCGTGACGGGTGAGCTCCTGTTGCTAGTCCCAGCTCCTGCCAACCTAGCAGTTTGAAAACATGCAAATGTGAGTAGATTAATAGGTACCGCTTCGGCGGGCAGGTAACGGCGTTCCGTGTAGTCATGCTGGCCACACGACTACGGAGGAAGTGTCTACGGACAAACGCCGGCTCTTCGGCTTTGAAACGGAGATGAGCACCGCCCCCTAGAGTCGGACACGACTGGACTTAATGTCAAGGCAAATCTTTACCTTTACTTACCAAGATAATCAGGAACTGGGCCACCAGTTTTTAGCAAACGTAATTGGGCAGCTGCAAAAGTGGTATTTGGGGATTGCATGTTGGACTGGACCCTCTGGCGACCCACCCTACTAAGGCTGGGCCAATTAAATGGATCTCTTCCCGCTCTTCTCTCCTAAAAGTGCCAGTTATCCAGAGAGCTCCCAACTCGACGGGTTTTCTCCTCTGAATACGGGGACCTGGAATGGTCCAAAAAGAGAGAGATTCCTTTAGGTTCTCGCATCCGTTGATCAAGATGCTGAACTTGCAGGATACACAGCCCAGGGAGATAGTAACTCTGCCATTAATTGATCTGCCTGGTTCTCTCATAGTTTACCAATCATGGCCAACAGCGAGATGGCGGTGGTGGTGGACAATAGCGCTAGAACCTGCCGAGCAGGATTTGCAGGAGAGGATCTTCCCCGAACAGTGTTTCCCTCCATCGTGGGGCGGCCCTTGCAGCAGAGTGCCGGGGAAGACGCAACCAGAAAGGCCTACTATGTGGGCAGCGATGCCTGGAACAAAAGGGACACCCTGACCTTGAGGTACCCCATTCCAAGTGGCTGTATTGAGAACTGGGAGGAGATGGAGAAGATTTGGCACTACGTTTTCTACAACGAATTGCAGGTAGCCCCAGAGGACCATCCAGTCTTGCTAACTGAGTGTCCCCTGAACTGCAAATCCGGCCGGGAGAAGACGACACAGATTATGTTTGAGAGCTTCAATGTGCCGGCCATGTACTTGGCCATCCAAGCCGTTCTCGCGCTGTTTGCTTCTGGCCGGACCACTGGAATGGTTATGGATATAAGGCACGATCGAATGGATCCTGTCCCCATCAACGAGGGTCATGCTATCCCCCACGCAGTCCTCCGCCTGGACATGGGTGGCGATGCCCTGACTGACTCCCTTACGCAAATGCTGAATGAAAGAGGCTACCGCATCAGTCCAGGAGAGAAGGAAATTGTGGAAGACATCAAGGAGAAGTTTTGCTATGTTGCCCTGGACTTTGAGAAGGAAATGGCCATTGCTGCACCCTCCTCTTTGGAGAAGCAGTATGAGCTACCTGACGGGCAAGTGATCACCATCAGCACGGAACGTTTCAGGTGCCCCGAAGCCCTCTTCCGACCCGAATTGTTGGGTTATATGAATTGTGGCATCCATGAGACTATCTTTGATGCTATAATGAAGTGTGACCGGGACCTCCGCCATATAATGGTTAAAAATATAGTGTTGGCAGGGGGACCTCCATGTTCCCTGGCATTGCTGAAAGGCTGCAGGCAGATATCATACCTCTGCTCTTCAAAAACACAGATGTCAAGATCATTGCCCCCCCCAATCGCGGGTGCTTAGCATGGATCGGGGGTTCCCTCTTGGCGTCTCTTCCGCTCTTTCAGCAACAATGCGTCAGCAAGCAGGAGTATGAAGAATTTGGCCCATCTATCGTACACCGGAAATGCTTTTGAGGTTTTTGATAGATGGGAAATTAAAGGAAGGAATAATCATAATATTTGTAACATCAATATCTGGAACTGTAATTTTAGGTAGTCCTTGCTTAACGACCACAATTGAGACCAGAATTTTGGTTGCTAAGCAAGGCGGTCATTAAGTGAATCTGACCCAATTTTACCTTTTTTGTGGAGGAATCATCATGGTCATTAAGTGAACCACATGGTTCTTAAGTTAATCACATAGTTCCCCATTGATTTTGCTTGCCAGAAGCCAGCTGGAAAGGCCTAAAATGGTAATTATGTGTCATGAGCACTGAGGGCGAGCAGGAGGGGGCCCCTATCCCGGGGGAAAACGCAGGCGTAGTAGTGGGAGTTGAGCAGCCATTCAAAGAGACACAGATCAGACCCGCCTTGACTTTTGGGGTTTATCTGTCTGGGTTTTCCCACGCTTCTTCAGTTTGTTAGGATTGTCTGTCTAATGTAGCAGGAATAAAACACTAGAGACCTACTCCTCGTCTCAGCGTGGTTCCTGGCTGTTAGGACATCATGTGACCGCATGATGCTGCAACGGTCATAAACGTGAACTGGTTGCCAAGCGCCCAAATTGTGATCACGTTACTGCAGGGATGCTGTGACCGTCATGTGAGTGTTGGTTGTACGTTGGTTTTATCAGTACCGTCATAAGTCTGAACCATCACTAAACAGATGGTCATTAAGTGAGAACTACCTGTAATATTGGTAGAATATCTTTTTTTCCTCTAAGGCACCTAAACAATAATTAAGAATCTAAATATATTATATAAATATCAATGTATTAAAATAACATATTGTACCAAAATGGAGAAGATGGATCAACAGTCTGTATCTTAAAGGACTGAGCTAGTTCTGTATTAACCTTTATGGATATATTTTTACTTTCTTCAAATGTCTCTCATTTAATCCCTATTATGTATATTCTTGTCTGATTTTATTAGCACTTATATTTATGGTTGCTGTTCATCTGTCCCCAATAATTAAAAAAAAAGTTAAGGAAAAGAGATTTTTGACCACAGACGACATATCATCCTTTCTGTATCTGAAGATCTGGCCTTGTTTCCTAGCTGGGCAATCAATGCAGTCGTAATACATGGTATCGTTCCCCACAGTGTTTCTCAACCTTGGCAACTTTAAGGCGGGTGGACTTCAACTCCCAGAATTCCCTAGCCAGCATGGGAGTTGAAGTCCACCCGTCTTAAAGTTGCCAAGGTTGAGAAATGCAGCTTCAGGAGAATGGTGTTAAAGTATCTTTGTAATCCTTGCCTGATTAAAAATTAACTGGAAGAGTCTAGTCTTTGATATATGCTTTGTGGCCTTTCATTCTAGTGGTTCCCTGTTCTTTGCAATGTAAGTAAAACTGGCTGTTTTTAATTAATGATAATAAAGGGAAAAATCCTCCCCCACCAAAATGGGCTGTTGTCATGTTCACTGTTCCAATGTGCACTGTACATCGTAACGTTTCACATGCCATGTTGCTGACCTTGTGCCAAGCTCTGTATCTATGTTCATGTTAATGGAACGTGTTTGGGTTATGTGCTCGGCTCAAGGTCTTTTCCACCGCAACGTCAGGAGCTGTTGGGAGCACCTGGGATTGTGAGCCTGGGAAGAGTCTACGGGGGGAGGGATCTCGTTTGTACCGAGGGGTTTTGAGTTTGCATTTGGCACGCTTTTCCCATTCTCAGCTTTCTTTGTACTTGCATACTATTCTTTAATAAGCCAGATTTTATTCAAGCTCTTGCTTGTGAGTCTGAGAGTATTTTAGGATAGGCAACCATTACATAAAGCTGAGAATACTTTCCAAAGTACACCGCTAGCTCCTACCGAGATCAATTCTTGTGAGGGAAACAGTTAGCGATGGCCGAGTCGAGAAGAGGGTCCGGGGAGCTCGAGGAGTCAGCTAACCCATTACCCGAGTCGACAATTCGGAGTGGAGAGCCGAGCCCCCCCTCCCTGAACTTTCATATTACCCGAAGGAGTCGGGTTCCAGCCCGGAGCTGGGGGGATCTAGCGATGGGGGAGAACCAGCGCAACCGGCACCACGTGGACCACTTGCGGAGCTGATCAGCTGGGAGTCGATGGGAGAGCCCCAGCCGGGGACGTCCCAGGCATCGTGGAAGCACCGGTTCCCGCTGGCTCCAGAGGTGGAATCTACCACGGTAGCAACAGGGACGCAGCCTGCCATGCAGCAGAGGGAGGAATCTCAAACCCCTGAGAGGCTGAGAGTACTTGAGGCGAAGATGGAATCGGTGGAACATCTGCTGAAAAACCTGTGCTTGGCGATGGGTGGCCAGGTGAAGGATGATGGAAGTCCTAGCTTCACACGTCCATCACCCATTCTTCCTCCTGAACCGCCGGCGGAGCGGGGCCGCAGATGAATCCGGGATGGATCTCCGCCCCGAAGAGGAACCACTACCGTGACCTGGGGTCCCACCACTCAACCTGCCGCCAGCTCTGCTCCAGCCAGAGGGGCGGTAAAGGACTTTTCCGTCAAATTTGATGGGGATCCCAACAAGCTATCCTTTTTCCTGACTAATGCGAAGAGCTACATGGAGCAATTCAGGCCATGCTTCCCTTCCGAGAAGACTAAGATAACGGCAGTGGCCACCAAGCTAAAAGGCAGAGCGGCAGACTGGTATGTCCAACTAACGGAGGCTGACGCCCCTGAGCTAGACTCCTTTGAAGACTTCTTGTGGGCACTAAAACCTTATTTTGAGGATCCTCTGGCCAAGACAAGAGCTAAGGAGGCACTAAGGGATCTTGTCCAGGGCTCCAAGTCGGTAGCCGAATGTGCCCTGGAATTTAAAGCCTTGGCAGGCAAGGTCCCCGATTGGTCCCAGTCAACCTTAGTAGAAAGGTTCAAAGATGGGCTCAGCAGTGAAGTCCTAAAATGGGCAGTATGCAGAGACGACCCAGAGTCGTCGTTAGAATGGATCTGTCTGGCCAGGAAGGCAGAGCATGCTCAGCGCACCTACTTGCAGGCCAGAAGGCATGAGAAGCAACCAGCCGCGATGCGGGGACCCCGAACCGGGGCAGCGGCTACCCCATCTGGCCACCGAACGTGGGAGGAGGAGAAACAGCGACTCTACGCGCGAGGCCAGTGTATCCGATGTGGGAAGGTCCGACATAGAGCTGCAGAATGCCCAAAACCCAAGGTTGGAGATCGAGCGACTAAAGCGCCGACCAAACCGCACCCCCCACCACGACGGATGTCAGCGGCCAAGGGGGCTACGGACGTCGAAGAAGAGATTTACTTCTCAGGAGAGGCTGAGGTTGCCTCTCCAGAGCCGGTGGGAAACGCCAGCCACCTGCCCTTAAAAGCGCCTGTGGGCAGGTGGAGAGGATGGGTGCGAAGACGCTATGGTGAGTGCTGACTGCCCCACTCTAGCAGTGAAAGTGAAGTTGGGCTCCCGCACTAGGACTACGGAAGTCTGGGCTCTCGTTGACTCTGGGTGTTCAAGGTGTCTCATCCACCCTGATCTGGTTGCTGCACTGGACTTGCCTAGCTTTCCTCTAAAGCAGCCTTTGATCTTCACCCAGCTAGACGGGTCAATGGCGGGTGGGGGTCCGGCAACGCATTTTACTGGAAATGTAGCAATGCAAATGGGCAGCCACACGGAGGCTTTAAAATTTATTGTTGCGCCAGTTGGCCATCCCATGGTAATTCTGGGAATTCCCTGGTTGACTTGGCACAGCCCATATATAAATTGGGAGCATTGGACTGTCACTTTTAATGACGGGTTTTACCAAGCTCCTACAGAAGAGAGACCCTTATGTGTCTGTGTGGGGGGGGTAAGAGCGGCGATCGCCACGCTGCACCCCAGCATACCACACTTAGAAGGCTTGCCCGACCTATACCGAGATTTTGCAGATGTCTTTGGGGAAGTGGAAGCAGACCAGCTGCCCCCCCCCCCATCGAAAGACTGACTGTGCAATAGAGCTGGTCCCCAACGCCCAATTGCCCAAGCCGAAAATCTATCCAATGACCCAGAAGGAACTAGCAGCGTTGCGGGACTTTATTGACAAAAACCTGTCAAGAGGGTTTATTGAACCTGCAAATTCCCCGGTTGGAGCCCCTGTCCTTTTCCGGGAAAAGAAGGATGGCAGGCTTAGACTTTGTACAGAGTATCGGGGGTTAAATGCCATCTCGGTCTGCAACAAATGTCCCATACCTCGAATGAAAGACATGTTAGCCCATCTATCAACGGGGAAAATTTTCTCCAAGCTAGACCTTTGCAAAGCTTATTTTCTCATTCGCATACGAGCTGGGGATAAGTGGAAAACTGCTTTTAATTGCCCATTAGGGTCAGTCCAGTACAAAGTCCTCCCTTTTGGGTTGGCTGGGGCGCCAGGAGTTTTCATGCAATTGATTAATGAAGTGTTACATGATCATTTGTTTAAAGGGGTCCTGGTTTACTTAGACGATGTGCTGATTTACACCGAAACCGAGGAGGAGCACCAACGCCTCCTCAAACAGGTGTTGAGCAAGCTTAGAAATGCCAAGCTCTACGCAAAGCTTTCTAAATGTGAATTTCACAAAGCACGTCTTGACTACCTGGGCTATAGAGTCTCTGACAAGTGCATTGAGATGGACCTTGAGAAAATTCAGGCGATTTTAAATTGGGAACGACCCGGCACCCGGCGGCAGCTACAAAGTTTTTTGGGGTTCAGTAACTATTATTGCCAATTTATCCAGGGGTTCGCTGAGAGTGCTCTGCCCCTCACTGATCTACTCTGTACAAAGGGCTTGGGGGAGACACGCAAAGTAAAAAACCTTGGGGTTTTTAATGCCAAACAGCATTTGAGAGGTTAAAAACCCTCTTCACTGCTGAGCCCATTTTACAACACCCGGATCCTGAACGCCCCTTTGTAATTCAAGTAGATGCTTCTGACTTTTCACTTGGGGCTATATTGTTGCAAAGAGACTCTGACAATCACCTAAAACCCTGCGCGTATCTCTCCAGAAAATTGTCTGAAACTGAGCGCCCGTGGCATGTTTGGGAGAAGGAGGCTTTTGCTGTAAAAGCCGCTTTGGAAGCATGGCGGCACCTCCTGGAAGGCGCTAAATGCCCTCTGGAGGTTTGGACTGATCACAGGAATTTAGAAGCCCTCCGCACCCCACCCCCCCGCATCTCAGTCCTAAACAAATTCGCTGGGCTCAATTTTTCAGCCGCTTTGACTTCCAATTGAAATTTATCCCAGGGAAGAAAAACTTTCTGGCAGATGCTTTGTCACGTCTGCCTCAGGACTCTGAACCCGTGTCAGATATAGTGGGAACTGTTCTCACGGAACCACAACTAGGTTTGGTTGTCGTCACCCGGAGCCAGACCCGTGCGCAGGCAACCCCGCCCCCAGCTCCGTCTGGGAAGCGGAAAACGCAGGTTCCTTGTCAGTTACAGAAGGACTTTCTCCAGGCGCTGAAATCGGATACTTGGTTGCTAGCTAACAGAGACGCTGTTTCCTTTGAAAACGGTCTGGCGGGGGTGGAGCACCGCCTTTATGTGCCTGAAACATGTACAGGCGATGAGAGAAAAGGTACCCTCAACATAAACAGCGTTCCCGTGATGACAAACCTGCTGGGCGCTTTGGTTTTGTAAAAACTCCTCCTTCCCCGAGCGCGCGCCAAGCCCCGCCGGCGCCTCCGCCCAAGCCCCGCGGCGCGGCCGCCGCCCCGCCAGGCGTTTGAATCCCGCGCCGCCCCGAACCCCGCGCGCCCATTGGCCGCCTCCGGCCTCCGCCTCCGCCCTGATTGGGGAGGACGCGGGAGCCCGGGGCGTCACAATGCGCCTCCCGCGGCCGCCCGGCCGCCTCCCTTAGAACTGCAGCTCCCAGAAGGCCGTTGAGGCGGTCCGGGGGCGGAGCTTCCGCTGCGGCGGCGGCGGCGGCGGCGGCGGCCTCGCGGGCGGACTCTTCTTCGCCGCCCGGCGTGGCTTCGCTTCGCAGGGCATGTGAGGGCTCGTTCCGGCAGCCTACAACCCCCGGCATGCCTCGCGCGGGCTCGGGCAAGCGTTTCCGGTTGGAGCAGCCGGCCGGTCGTAAACATCCAGGTAGGGAGGAGAAGGGGGCGCTGGCGGGGGCGGGATGCGGATGCGGCGGCCCTGGGGGGTCCCCCTTCCCCGCCCTTCGCCCCCGAGGGCGCAGCTGTGCGGGGCCCTCGCTCGCCCGGCCGGGGTCAGCAAGCAGGCAGCAGGGCCCAGTGGGTAGAGCCGAAGAGGCAGCCCTGGGGGCGGGGTGTCGCTCCCCCATCGCTGGTTCAACTCCATTTTCCCGCCTTGTTTCCTCTGGCCCCCTTCCCGGGAGCGTCGGTGGCCGCCCGCCCGCCCGTCCGTTCGTTAATGCTTATCCTCATCACAGCCCTGCGAGGTCGGCCAGCCCGCCCCACCCTGCCCTATTTTGCCCTCCTGCGGGTTGGCGGAAGCCGGCCGAGTCTGAGTGCATCGAACCGGAGCCAGTTTCGGGTGGGGGGTGACGCGCGCGCCCCCGCGGCCCAGGACAGGTTTGCCGTGTCAGACAGACAGACGGGCCGGGAGGGAGAGACCGCGCGCTCGCTTCCGACGTGCTCCGTTCCCTCCCCAGACTCTGCCTGGAGCCCGGAGTGGGGCCTCGCGGAGCCGAGCGCCCCCGGCGCCATGTCCCTCTCGGAGTGCTACATCGCGGTCAAGCTGGCCGACCAGCCCCTGGCCCCGAAATCCATCCTGCGGCTGCCGGAAAGCGAGCTGGGCGAGTGCCCGCTGGGGGGCTGCAGCATCTCCTACCTGAAACAGCTCATCACGGGGAAGTTGCAGGAGTCGGTCCCGGACCCGGAGTTCATTGGTGCGCTGGCGCCTAGCGCGGCGTAGTGGGGGGGGGGCGGGCGGGGGCGCCCCGTTGGCTCTCCAAGGCTGGGTCAAGCGGGCTTGCGAGCCAGGTTCGCCTGATGGCCCCGGGGGAGGGTGCAGGGCAGCGTTTCCCAGCCTCGGCGACTTCGAGATGTGTGGACTCCAGCCCCAGAATTCCTCAGCCAGCCCAGGCACCTGAAAATCCTTTCTTCAGAGCTACGCTGTATATCCAGCTCTGAATATTTCAAGTTGATCTGGATTTAGTGTTTCCTTCTACTGCTTTGGCAGACCTTGCCCTGTGCTGCGGTCAAGAAGAAGGCGAGGGCAGAAGACTTGGGGCAGTTTAGGGCGGCCTGCGGTGTTAGGGGTTATTGGAAAGTCCTGCGTGTTTAGGAACGATGGACGCCAGGGCTGCTCTTTCTGGGCAGATCTTTCTAAGATCTGAGGAATTGCATGTTCCTGTCTCCAACTTTTAAAGCTTGGGCCTTAGATCAAAGAACCGGAGATGTGACACTGTAAAATAGTGCCCTTCTAATGTGTTCTAGTTCTTCCCCTTGATACTGGTCTTTTTAAACATTCAGGGAATGTAGTGTATTACTAGGGTCACTCTGGTGTCCTAAGCCAGATTTTATGGGGGTTGAGAATAAATCTGAGCTGCCTTTCAGATCTGATCTACTGTGGCCGTAAACTGCGGGATGAACAAACGCTTGAATTCTATGGCATTCAGTCTGGCTCCACCATCCACGTCCTCCGAAAGTCCTGGCCTGAGCCGGAACAAAAACCAGGTAAGTTTACCGCTTGGGACCTCAAGGTGAGCAAAGCTGTTTCCTTATCCCCGAGTTGGTGATAAGGAAGCAGCTTTGAATGTTGAACAGCCAAAGTTCAAAATGGGATGACCCTAGGAACCAGGAAGATTGGCTTCATCGCTGCTTGTGCGCTTTCTTCAGAGCAGAGGTGCAGAATGGTGGCCAAGGGGATCCCATCAGCCCAACCTAGTCAGAGGTTTTTAAGAGAGGCCCGTGAATGGAGGAACCTGTAATGCCTGGAATCTGGACAGCATGGCAGTTTTAGCAGTACAGATAGTCCTTGCTTAATGACCACAATTGGGCCCAGACTTTTGGTCGCTAAGCAATGTGGTTGTTAAGTGAATCTGACCCGATTTTACCGCCTTTTTTGTGGCGGCTGTTAAGCGAATCACCACAGTCATTAAGCAAACAACATGGCCACTAAGTGAATTGTGTGGTTCCCCATTGATTTTGCTTGCTGGAAGCCGGCTGGGAAGGTTAAAAGTGGCGAGCACATGACTGTGGGATGCTGCGATGGTCATAAATGCGAACTGGTTGCCAGCTGCCTGAATCACAATCACGTGACCGAGGGGATGCTGAAAAAGTCATTAATGTGAGGACCGGCCGTAAGTTGGGTTTTCCAGCACTGTCCTAAGTCTGAACCGCCACTAAGCAAATGGTTGTTAAGCGAGGACTACCTGTTTAACATTTCACCTTGCCTATTTCCTCCAGTGGTAGAACTGGGGGTACATGGAGCCCTGAGCTATTCAATTTTGCAAGGGCTCGTTCTGTGTAGCTTTTTCGGGAGTTATGGTGGCTGAGCTCTGATGGCTTGTCTCTTCTGCAGAGCCAGTGGATAAAGTGGCTGCTGTGCGGGAGTTCCGCGTCTTACACACTGCTTTGCACAGCAGTCCTGTCTTCAGAGATTCGGTGAGCCCCAAACTCTGCTGCTTTTCCTGTGCCTTTTGTTTTAAGAGGGAGCACTGAGCTGGACATCTCCAAGGCCCAGCCTGCTGTTTCCTGGTGCAGCTAAGCTGAATCTCTGGGTTTTCCATGCAGGTCTTCAAGATGCTAGGAAATAAGGAATCTCTGGATCAGATCATTGTTGCTACCCCTGGCCTCAGCAGTGATCCAATTGCTTTGGGTGAGTCATAGAGCCAAACAGGGTTAGGGTGAAGGTGTTATAGCTGAGTTGTACCTTTTTGACCAAACGTGGAAGCATTTCCATGGAAGTTCTGAAAATACAAATAACCAACCGAGAGAGTAACCTGGAAAATTTTCCTATATCGGATTTACAAAAGAGGCTTGTTAAAGTTGTGAAGAATTTTGTGAGAAATGAAGACAAGAAAAAAAAAAGAAAAGAAATCAAGTTCTGCAACATTATGTAGACTAAAGATCAAGACTGTTAGAAGTAAAAGGAAGGAATATAAAGTTGGTTGATTTGATCAAGGTTAAAATAGATAGGCTATCTCTGGTAACCGTTAATGGACTTTTGCTGACATCAGGACTGAAATGGCGAGGCTTTATGGATTTGTTTATAGATAAGAGAGGGGTTATGGGAAGAAGAGATCATTTGTTCTGTTTTAAGAGAAGGTGATAATTACTAAAATTGTTTATTCTTGTGTTGAAGGGGGAAAGTCGCTTCTTTATATATTTTTTTTCTTTTTCTTTACTATATCCTTATTTTTTCTTTTCTATTTCTATTTCTCTTTTTTTTCTTTTCTGCGCCTTCTATTTTTCTTTTCTTTTTTTTAGTTTGTATTAGTTTTTGCTGTTGTGATTGTAATCATTGATATTAAAAAAAAGTTCTAAGTTTTGGTAGAAGGGAGAGAGTATGGACTATAACGCCCAGCGTCCCTCATGGCACAGGCTATCGTTCAGTAGCATCTGAGAAACCAGTGGCTCCCTTTCCCTCCTCCGTTCTCTGCTGGGGTCTTCTCCAACATGACACTCTCTGGATTTATTGGATTCCAAGATCTAACCAGCATGGAAGGTATCAACTAGCACCTGCACAGGGTGCCAGGTTAGGGAAGGCAGTTCTGTTGCAAAGCCAAGATACATTTGTCAAAGATGTTTTAATCTGGATTCACACACCTGAGGATTGGACTTGGGGACCTCAGGGGTTTCTTCTGACTGTAGATGTTTAAGAAGATGAAAACCTCACCAGTGTGTCATACCAATATGAGGAAAAACTAGTAGCAACCCCAAAGAGGTTGCTCAATGCCTAGCTGTCAACCCCAAAGAGAGTCATTTGGTTTTTCAGTTTCCTTATTTTCGGGTAGACATAATATTGTCTGCATTTGCTCGTTAATTATTGGGTTTTCTTTATCTCACAGGTGTCCTGCAAGATAAAGACCTGTTCTCTGTTTTTGCTGACCCAGCCATGTTGGACACGTAAGTTTGCTACAGGTGTTAAGGTGTCCCCTGCATCTCCTGCCTTTGCATCAAGTGGGGAGTTTCCTGGTTCTCCTTGGTTAATGCAAACTTCCTACCCTTGCTTTTATTCCGAACTTTTCTCCTGTCCCTGAAACATATTGAGAAGCGCTGGACTCAGTTTGGTTTTAACACCTTTTATTCCTCTCTGGACTGAGAACGCAGAACCTTTTCTTCAGGAGATTATCTGAGCTGAGAAGGACGTCAGGGCCCGCTAATTGTGGAATCTTATTGGGCTTCATGCAGGAGAAGGGAATTACCTTCCTTCCAGATGTTGCTGATCTATAGTTCCCTATGGTTTCAGCCTGCAGCATGCTCGCTCTGCAACATCTGGAGGGCCACTGGTTCTCTACTACCCTCTTTTAAGGAGGAGGATGTTTTGCAGGAACAACGCCTTAATTTGTTATCCCAGCTATAGCCGTTCTTGTTCCTGAAGGACTGAGAGTGGAATGAACACTTCCAACTCTATTGCTGTTTGTTTTCCCCATCCACTCCAATAAAAAGGGGCTATTTGTATTCATTGTGCTCTTCCTTTTAAATGCGATTTTGGGAATGGTATTCTGGAAGTGCAGCAGATTTTATGCTGAGGGACGGACTCGGTGAGCTTTGAGGTCATCCAGCTCTATGATCCAGTGACTCTCTAGCCCTCCCGCTTTATTCTCACTGCTTTTTCTAGACTCATCCCGACCCATCCTGCGTTAGTGAATGCCATCGTCCTGGTCCTTCATTCTGTGGCAGGTAGCGCACCTTTGCCCACCGCAGAGACCTCCTCTCGTAGCATGCCGTCCAGCTCATACCGGGACATGCCGGGTAAGTAACATGCTATGACGTGGAGCACCAATTGCCAGATTGTTGCTTTAACCTTTGGGGCTACAGGTAGTCCTCACTTAATGACCATTTGTTTAGCGGCCGTTCTAAGTTACAACAGCAGTGAACAAATGGTACTTGTGCCTAGTCCCCAAAGATATGTCCGTTGCAGTGCCCCTGTGGTCATGTGATCAAAAATAGGGTGCTTGGCAGCCTGCCCACACTTATAGCTGCAAGGGACACCAGCTCCCCCCACCTGCCTATCTCCCTCCCCCATCTCTGCCCCTTTGGCTGTGCTGGGGCTGACCTAAAGACCCTCCCTTTATCTTCGTGTGAGCTAGGGAGGGGCTCGTCTGAGTCGTTTTCTCAAATCACTTTCTTGGCCCGGGCTCAAGCCCCTCTTATCCAACTGCTCTCACACCCTAACAAGGCCCAAGTACGCTCCGTGACTGTTGAATACCAGGTATTTATCATAGGGAAGAGAAGTGGAACAAGGGAAGTGAGATAGCATGTTTTGCATTGGATTTCCATCCCATTGTTCAGTTCCGTAGTACACCGCAGAGGTGCCTTTAGCAAAACAGGGCACAGAAATCAGAAATCACCTCCGCTGGGACGTTGCTGAGGTCTAAGATTCAGCCACCAGAATTTTAATTCCATCGCTCTTGGCCGCCGGTATCTAGTGGGAGAGGCCTGACTCTGGGATGAGGTTCAATGCGGTCTCTCTCTCTCTCTCTCTCTCTCTCTGTCTTGGCCAGGAGGCTTCCTTTTCGAAGGTCTCTCTGATGATGAAGACGACTTCCATCAGGTAACGTTAGAAGATGCCCAAGAGTTAGGTGGGTGGCCTCTTGGATGAGGGAAGCCCAAAGCCTGAGTTGAGAAGGTACCTCTTGGTCTCCTTCAGGAAAGGCAAGCAGAGGCCCCTGAGCGTTCCAGGAGTTTTCCAAAGCCACACTTAAACGCAGAGAAATTGGAATAATCCCCTCATATCTGGGGAGGATGTTCCATAAATTCAGGCAGCCACTGAGCAGGCCTGTTGCCTGATCCATGCCCCATGGACCTGCCCCAAATCTTCTCTTGGGACTAGATATGGTGGGATTATTCCAATCTTTCTGGGTTTAAGTGTGGCTTTTAAAAAACCCCGAAACTCTCAGCAGCCTCTTGTTATCATCCGTGAGAATGGGGTTTAAGGATTTCTACCAAGACGACCTTTTGAGCAAGGCCTGTTCTTTCTCAACAGAGCGCAAGGACCACCCCATCCAGCAGCACCTCTGGATCCCGGCCAGCATCTCTTGGCTACACTGGGGCAGCGGGGCCTCGACCCATCACTCAGAGTGAGTTGGCCACTGCCCTTGCCCTGGCCAGCACCCCAGAGAGCAGCTCACACACCCCAACGCCTGGAACTCAGGTGAGTTGGGTGCAGAGACAGCTTGGCTGATCTCGAAAGCCACCGTTGGAGTCCAAGTTCCTCGTGAGAGGTGGGAGGGGAGACTGACAGTGGGAGAGACTCGGTCAAAAGTGTGGAGGGTTGGAGGAACCCCCCCCACTCCCTTCTATTTATTTATTTATAAAACAAGGTTCTAGTGTTGCCTGATTCGGAATGGCTCTAGTGGCTTGCAATTAAGAAAGGCAAGAAACATCAGGATATCGGAAAAGAATCATAGTCTCTCCAAGGGAACAGTGACACCCCTTTTCCCCTTGAACGTGCAGCCCAGGCCTAGGCCAGTGTTTCCCAACCTTGGCAACTTTAAGATGTGTGGACTTCCACGCCCAGAATTCCCCAGCCAGCCATGTACAAATGCAGTGATGGAATAGCCTTCTCCAGCCACACAGCTTGGGCTGTAGCTCCTGTCCTCTTCAGCCCGTGAGCCTCTTGGCTGGAAGTGACAGGCGTTGCAGTCCAATTTATCCGGAGGGCACCTGGTTGAGGAATGTTGAGATCAGGGTGGTGCACATTTCAAAAACAGTCTGGAAGAAGGACTTTGGATTTGTCTGAGCAGCTTATCTTTTTTTCAGGCTTCCTCACAAGTGAAAAAAGAGAGAGAGGGGGCTGCTTTAATGAATGGAATCATTAAAGCAGTGTGGCTTTAACCTGCCTCTTAAAGCAGCTGCATCTTTCTTTTGGGCTGGCAGGAAAGCCCGAAAAAAGGCTTGGGTAGATCTGTTGATGAGCCTTTTCTCATTATGATGCATGCAAGTAATTTTCGCTTACCTTGGTGAAAAAGCATCTCCTGGCTGAGTTATGAATTTTGTTACATTGACAACTTCCCCTTGTGCTAAGATGGCTGGTAAGCCAGGGGTGGGTCTTGCAAAGGTAGGAAGGCGTGGCCTGCTCCTGATTGACAGCTTCTGTCTTATCCCCCTTTTCCAGGGCCATTCTTCCGGCACTTCTCCCATGTCCTCCAGCGTGCAGTCGGGAACGCCCATCACCAATGACCTCTTCAGCCAGGCCTTACAGCACGCCCTCCAGGCATCAGGACAGCCCAACCTGCAGGTCTGTAAACCTCCAGGAAGCTGGGATGATCACCCATTCATTCATTATTTGCGTGCATGTCTGCATTTCTATTCAGCCCTCCAGGTGTCTTACCTGGGAAACTGTGGGCACCCTAGACCAAGCCAAATCCAAAAATGCGAGGGAATTCCTGGAAGCCTGGCATTCAGACAAATCAGCCATCAATAGGCACATAGAGATAAACCACATTTACACATCGTTCAAAACAGACAATAAAATACAAAGGAAACAAAAAGACCAGAGCACATCCTCTCCAGCAGCCAACACCCAGATAAGCAGGGGTTAACACCAGACAAACAAGCAGAAAACAACACCCTGATCAAGGAACTACCAAGGAGTAAACAACACCCCCACCAGCATGGGCAGGGCAAGCTACTGGATATAAACAGGGAGCAAACCTCCCACTCCCTCCCACTGATGGTGTTACCTAGTTGGGTAACGAAACGTCTGCAGGCAAAGAGAGCACCGAGGACTCCACAGTGTTCTAGATGTCTGATTGTGCTGGCTCCCTCCCAACAAGGCAGGCGAGGCTGAACAGCACCGTGTGCAAGAGAGGCGTGACTGTTGCACGGGGCCCAGATCTCCCCACGTCCCTGACGGTGCCTGAGCTGCTGTAACTTTCTTCGCTTGCTTTCCCCTTGCAGAGCCAGTGGCAGCCCCAGCTGCAGCAGCTGCGGGACATGGGCATCCACGACGACGAGCTGAGCCTCCGTGCCCTGCAGGCCACCGGGGGTGACATTCAAGCCGCCCTGGAGCTCATATTCGCAGGAGGCGCTCCCTAGCGTCTCCAAGGCCTCGAATCCCCAGGAGGCAGCGGCGTGCGTCTGACCTCCGCACCGCAAAGCCAGCCCTTCAATGCGCCTTGCCTCCCCATTCCACGGTGTGCTCTTCTCTCCTCGTATTGCAGAGTCCAGAACATTTTGTACATCTCCTCCGGGCGAGGAGCTCCCAACATCAGAAACAGGAGCTCCCAACATCAGAGTGCCATTTATCAAAAAGGCTGCCTTAAGAGAGAAACGTTCCGGGACCAGAAGCTCGTTGCCTGCTCTGGAAATGACTCAGCTCTGCCCAGTCCAAAATGGCTACTTGATAATCTCCGAGAATATCCTCATTTCTATCTCCTGCTTAGGGTGGTTTTATTCCTGTCCCAGCCAAGATCCTGTGTGGTTTGTTGGACTCTTAACCCATCTCAATAAATCTGGTTCCCCCCAGATCCTCCCTTCCTTCCTTTCACTGCTACTCCTGCCGCCGTGGCTTCGGTGATCCCTCCTTGAGGCCCTGCAGATGCAGCTCAGGGACCTAAAAGGTTTCTGAACCCGAAGTTGAACAAAGATGCTCTCTTTTAAAAATTGCGTATGGTTTTCTCAGTTGGGCTCTTAGAATCCCGGTCGGATAGAATTCAAAGGCAGATGACTACGGCCAAGTCACGTGGAGTCCACCTTGTTAAGATGTAAAAAGTAATTATTCCCACTCCCTTTACCTTTCCCCTGTAGTTTTTACATCCTTGTGCAAACTTTGGGGCTTCCAAATTCTGCTGGAAGCTCCGGGGGATCCTAGATTTGTCCCCTTGGGGGTGCAGCTCCAAATCTACCCTCAGGGCAGTGGAGTGTAATTTCCAGTTCGTGGACAGCAGGGGACACTGTTTTTCCATCACCAACGCAGCACAGCATAAAAGTTCCAACTAATTGCCCAGAAAACAGGATTGGGAAGAAAATTCCCCCTTCTCCCCCTCCCCATTTTTAAAATCTGCTAGATTCCTGCATCAGTGACCTTTTAGAGCGCTATCAGGCAGTGTCTCGGGATCCCTGGGATGGAACGAGAATCGCAACTTTGAGGAACAGGAATGAAATAATTCTTTCAGTAAGTGAAAAGGCCATTGTGCTATGTTACAGAAGGAGGAATACAAGGTATTTTCCAGAAGCCCCAAAACATGCAGAGCATCCTTTCTTGTAGATGGGAGCGAACTCAGGAAGAGGATGGACAAGAATTGAAAGCTTTTAATTATGAACCTGACAGCCAGGTTGGGGTGGTAGTTAAGGTACCAGGCTAGAAACCGGGAGACTGTGAGTTCTAGTCCTGCTGTAGGCGTGAAGCCAGTTGGGTGACTCGGCCAGTCCCTCTCTTTCAGCCTTAGGAAGGCAAGGGCAAACCACTTCCCAAAATCTTGCCAAGGAAACTGCAGGGACTTGTCCCTGACTTAAGACTGACTTGAAGGCACACCACACACAAACTGTGACAAGTTCTAGTCCCACCTTAGGCATGAAAGCCGGCTGGGTGACCTTGGGCCAGTCTCTCTCAGCCCAGCTCACCTTACGGGGGGCGGGGGGGGGGTTGTGGGGAAAATAGGAGGAGGAAGGAGTATTTGGTACTTTTGCCACCTTTATTTTATAAAATAAATAAAACTATGAACCTGTTTGAGCAGGATGATCTGCAAGAGGACCCTTTGTGATGAGACCCGTTTCACAGTCCTGTTTATTGGCTTGGCTGGGTAAGGCTTCTGGTGCTTCCACGCTGAGTGGCCCTGCAGTTGCTTTGTCTAGGAAATCGGTGAATTGTATCTCTTGAGCCTCCCTTTCAAGGCTAGCGCTTGCATTTTGATTGCTTTAATTTTTAGTTTGATTGTTTTCGCTGTTGCTTTTCTTGACAGTATAATACGTCTTTTTCATCTGAACTGAAAGCTGGGCTATCTATTGAAGGGATGGATAAAGCCAGAGTTTAAAACTCCCTAAGCGTGCTGGGAACTGAACCTGGCCATGCAAGGTACGCATTTTCCCCCTTTTCTAAGTCAAAAAGAGCCCAGCAGCTGAAAATATCTCGCCAAGCTTATTCCGTGCACTGTATGTCCTCCCTCCCACTATTGCCTTGCAGAAGAGAGTTTCTGTCACAGTGGCTTGTGGATTTTAGCCCATGGCATTTTAAGCCACTAATCAAGATGAACGTAAGTCTTCTGCAAGCCTTCATTTACTGTTTGGCTGTGTCAGGGTGACATTCCAAAACTTGCGATAAATCAGTCCAAAAAGATGTTATGACTTGGCCTAGAGCTACATCCCAGACTTAAACGTCCTGCCCTCTCTGGTTGTCGTTGCAGACCCCAGCCTGGCCTTCCTCTTGGCATGGGCAGAGGACAATCATCTGGCCAAAGAGGTGCTTTGAGACTTTCAGCACACCCTGATTTCTTTACAGGGTCCCAATTTTCTCGAACTTTGGAACAAGGAAGGGAATTAGAAAGCGATGGTACGAAATGCTCTTAGATGGAATGTTAAGGATCTACAATACCTTTCCAAGACCTCATGTTTGAAGGCCAAAGTACAATGCCTGGTTTGAATTTCTCACTGCCGTTGGGTTGAAGACAGACTGGCACTTTTAAGTTTGGATTAGGCCCTTGGGCCCCTGGCTCCCATGTCCCCAGGAATCCCCTACCCAACCCCTCACGAGTGATTGAAGAAGTGCAAGCATGCTGATGCACGCCCATAGGGCTCCAAGGATGCCCACCAAACCGCCTTGAGCTTCAAAGGGTGAAGGGTATGAACCCAAAGCTTTCATTCCCCCAGTGGGTTTTCCACGGTTGAGTCATAATCAATACAACATCCTTTTCAGAAGGTGTTGCAAACACCGAGTGTTGCTCTCCCCATGCAGAAGGTAACGATTTCTGAGCAGAACTCGGGTGAAACTCAGAACCTCAGCCCCCGGCCTCATACCAGAAGCAGAGGAAAAATAAGAAAACTGGAAAAGTCACAAATGTTTAACCGCATTTGGTGGTGCGGTTGCTCCATTTTAGTTCGTACCTCTCCCCACAAGAACGTTTAACCCTCCAGAGCTGCAGAGGAAAATGGAACACAGATGTAGTGTGATGGCTGACTGTTTCTCACTTTGTAGGTGTGCGCTGGAAACTCGACCTTTAGAAAACCACTAATTTCCTGCGTTCAAATTCCTCTTCCTGGTTAACTCTGTGTTGCCCTTGAGCAGGCTTTCTCTTTATTTCCCTGGCCACATAACGTCTTGCTCCTTCTTGGCATTCCCAACTGCCCCGACGCAGCAACCCCTCCCTCACTTGTGCGCAGGGCAGCCAGCTCTGTCCACCCTTCCTTACGACTAGTTTTTGAAACGCCTTCTACTTGTAAGAATTAGAATATAGCATGATTGTGCAATTTGCACAATTTATTTCCATGGAAGACTCAGTCACCCAAAAGACCACTATAAAAAGAGTCAAAGAAGAAATGTAATATTGCAGGAAAATTATCCAGAGACAGGTTGAAAACCACTCCTTGGTCAGTAAATCCAAGTCACCGGGCTGAGACAGAGCCAGACCGGACGTCATGGCCTCTAACTCGCTAACTGATTCAAACATCAGGCACTCCATGTATATTTGGTGATGGAACTATCTTTCTCACAATAGATCTCAAACGGGAAAACAGAGCCGCTGGCCAAAAGAGAAGCTTTTGGAATCCAGAAGAAGACCGACGGTCAAGGATGGGAAGCCTGTAGCCCTCCAGATCAAAATCTCAGCCTGCAAAGCCAAGGGCGAGGGACGATGAACTCCCTTGTTCAAAATCATCTCTCGCCATTGGTTTTGTGGGTTGGGAGCTGTAGTTCAGCCAGATCTGGAGGACCACAGGTTGTCTTCTCCAGGGAGAACCAGGCAAAATCTAAGGGGGCTTTGAACATTCACGTTGCAGCTTTCTAGATCCTGACTGATGGAGGATCAACTCTAGAAGATCTCACCAACTTTGCCTTCGGATCTTTTACTGTATCTGTAGGAAAGAATTTCAGGTCAATGAGTGTGCAAAGCGCCAGATGCTCTTTTTCCTTCTTGGTGCCCAGTAAGTGAGTAATGCAAGATGGTTTGGAATAAAGAAAACAGACAAAGTTCTCCATCTCTCCCTGCCAAAGAAGTTTAAGAAATCGTGTTTCACCCGAGTAATGTTTATTTGCCTGGCCGCACTGCACTACCAGCATGTTTGTATTACATTGGTGGATTTTGTATATTTGAAAAACCTGCTGGGAACCCCAGATCTTCATCCTCATTGCAGGAAGGAAGGCTACAACTGTACTTAAAAATCTCCCCCAGCTGCAGTGGGACTGAGTTTCATACTGATGCAGAGTATTTTTAGTGGAGGAATGAAAGGGTTACCAGCACCCACAACCCACTGTGTTGGTAGGCCTCCACCCACCCGTCACAGCTTGGACATGAAAAATGGTAACGTGTAGTTTTGCCCAGTGCTTTCATTTCAAAAGCAGTGCGAGATATGCATGGGAGGAAACCATGGTGGGGCACTAAAGGAATATATGTCCCATGATGCCCGGACTGAGTTTCTGATTTATTTTTTCCCATTTATCCGGCAATATGTGATGCAACAGACTTCCATCATTCCCTGGAACTGCCAAAATCACCCCAGAGTTGGGAGAGGCCGTTTAGATCATTAACCTTAATGCTCAGTGCGAAGCTGGACTTCATCTAGTATCTTAAGTAGATACCGAAACCCACCTTAACATTTATGTCTTTGCGTGGAATTTATTACACGCAGGAATTCTTGTAAAGAATGGCACCTTTGCAGAAGCCAGTGAGCTCACACTGCATTCCTACATACCGAAAGACGCCTTTATTAGACGCCTTCAAGGGACGCAGGAAATAACGTACAAACCAATGACCAGCACTGTGGACACAGAAGCGGTTAAACCAGAATGTTGTTTGATGTGCAGGTACAAGACCTTGTGAAGTTGGGCAATCTCTAAATATACAGAGGTTAGAAAAGAACCTCTATTTCTACCAGTCTAGTATCTTTAAAAAAGTTTCTTGTTGCTGCACAAGGGAAGTTGGTAACCCTCCCCAACGTGAACTTGGATCCCCAGGTTATTATTTCTTAGAACCATCAGATCAACACTGAATGTGATCCATGCCATCTTCCGTCATCTGCACAAGTTTTATAATTAGGTATTTGGCTGGCATAAGCTGATCACCTGCGTATGTCCATTTACCTTGCTGTTCTCTGGCTTGATGAATATTTTTTTTCCCCCACCCCAAATCCCCAGGAAACTTTGATGCTGCTGGAAAAGCTTCAGTTCATGTGGGAGTTGGGTTTATCCAAGCGACACTGGATAGGTAATAATGCGTTTATTCCCACATTCCCCATTAAAATGCACATTTATTTATTTATTTGTCAAATTTCATTGCTGCCCATCTCGTATACAATGACTCTGGGCAGCTTACATAATAAAATGATAATCTGTAAAAACACTGCAATATAAAATCAATGGAAGTATAAATACACCATAAATACAAATACAAGTATAAAAATACAAAAATATAAAGGATAAAATTCAAAGTGGGAATAGGATCTTATGCTTGGCACGATCCCAGTGCCAGCCACCCACATGAATGGCTATTCCCCCTCCCATCCCAAGCGAGTGGCATAACCATGTTTAGCTTTCTTTCAGGGCTAAGTTAAGAATGGAGAGCCGGTTTGGTCTAGAAACTGGGAGACTGTGAATTCTAGTCCCGCCTTAGGCATGAAAGCTGCTTGGGTGACCTCAGGCCAGTCCCTCTCTCTCAGCCCTAGGACGGAGGCAGCGGCAACCCACTTCTGAAAAACCTCGCCAAGAAAACCGCAGGGACTAGTTCAGGCAGTTGCCGAGAATCGGACATGACTGAACGGCAGGAAAAAAAAAAGTTAAGAATCCTTACTTTCTCTCCTTCTTTTCTCTTCAAATCTGTTTCCAGGGTTTCAATTCAACTTGAATTCAGTGCAACAAACCATTTCCTCTGCATTTCATTCACAATGAAGTCATATTTACTCCAACCGCTGGCAAGGCCAAAATCAATAGTAATTCATATGTGGAAATAGCACCCTCAAATGACATTTATTACACAATAAAGGGGATGCTTAACAGCCTCGTTCCTGTAGACGCCCATGATCTCACTGCAGATGGATAAATAGCCAGTGCAGCTTAAAATAGCAATGGAGAACACTACTTAAATTTGGTAATGACCAGTGCACTTTCCAGCTAACCAAGAATGCTGCTCCCCGGATTCTAAATTTTAATATCTGCTTAATTTTCAAGATCAGGGAACTGTCTGGGCCAGAGCAAATAGGGCTACCCATGTAACTTGGGTTCAGATTTGGAAGCGTGACCCTGAGCATTTACAAAGGACAACTTAGGGTTTTTCTTCTCCTCTGGGAACTGAGGATGATGGGTGCTAATGCGGGGCTGTGGCAACCTCTAAAATCTGGCATTAGGCCAGGACTGGAGAACTTGTGATCTCCCAGATGTTGGACTCCCCAACCCATCATCCCTGGCTGTTGGCCATAGCGTGGGGCTGAAGAGTTCTACAACAGCTGAAGGATGGCGGGGATCAAGTCATATCTTACAGGCTTCTCCTACATCCTGTATATGGAGAGCCTATGGTAGATTTGCACAGCCCAGTCTAGTGTTTCTCAACCTGGGCAACTTGAAGATGTATGGACTTCAACTCCCAGAATTCTGAGCGTTGAAGTCCACACATCTTCAAGTTGCCCAGGTTGAGGAACACTGGCTTAATCTCTCCCCTGCTGGGGAGTCCCACCCCAGGTGCCCCACCTCTTTTCAGCCCCCCTGCTCAATGGCTGTTTGCCAGAGCCCTTTGCAAGGGGAAATTCTAGCTAATTAGCATTTCTCTTCATGCGGTAGAGCCCTCCAAGCTAGCAATGGTGTCCTCGCAGTTGATACATTATTCTTTGTGCTTCTATTTTCCACCTTTTGTGGATGAGGTTCATGCACATACCTACCGCCTTCATTGCATCGAAATTCTTATTTTTGAAAGCCTGGAGGAATAACAGTTTCGTTTTTCTGGTTTACCTCCCTGGTTCCCTGCAGTCACCTTCAATGCATACGCTGATTCTTTTTAGCCACTTATTTTAGAAATCCAGGGCGAGGTGTTTGCAGGAAATACAGGATGCTTGCTCCATCAGCTTGCAAACATTTGGAACATGAAGAGTTTTGATAAGCATAGAAAGAGGGAATGGACAATCTCTTATTATTTCAGAAGACAGGTACAACAGGTGAGTTAAAACTGCAAGGAATTAGATTCAGGCTAGACGTTAGGAAGAACATCCAAGCCGTATGAGCTGCCAGATAGTGGAATGGGCTGCCACATGAAGTTCTTGCGCTCTACGCACTGTTTCTCCAACTCCTCAGTTTTGAGATATGTGGACTTCAACTCCCAGAGTTGTGGCTGGGGGAATTCTGGGAGTCGAAGTCCACGTGTCTTAAAGTTGACAAGTTTGAGAAACACTGCTCTAATGGAGTCTGCACTGAGTGGGGATCCATCAGTTAATTAAATATTAAATATTTCAGGCTGCCTGACCCCATCATGAGTCCAGGGGGCATGCGCATTAAAACAGTTTAAAACCTGTCAGTCTGCATAGCAAAGTCAGCATGGCACGCGTTGGCCTTGAGATAGCGAAAAGAAGCCACAGGGGCAGATGAAAGGGAGGTAACCCCGAGTCTGGGGGAAATATTAAAAGTTATGGACTTTCTGCTCAGAGAAGATGGGACATTCTCAGTGGCCGTGGAAAGACAAGCAGGACCCTTGATTAGAACACATATTGCTGTAGATCCTCCTGAAGCTTTTAAAGCAGGCTTCTGTTTGTCCTTCTGAGGAGGATAAAGAAGACAAAAAGGCTTTATAATCTTGGAGAACAAATTTGAAACCAACAGTGTCCGCTGAGCAGGCATTTTTTCCTACCTGAAGTGCTGGTTTGACTTTCGGTCTTCCTTGCTAGAGGGGTTGAAGTGGTTGTTTCCCCAATCAGTTTCCCCCCTCTCTTTTCCTTTCCCTTCCCAAACTGGGTGTATTTTCCTTCAGTAAGTGGGCTGGAATTCTTGGGAAGTTGCCGTGAACACCCATGGCGGTGAGCGGTAATTTGAGTTTCTGCAGGAAATGACTTCAATAACACCACTCAGCTGTGAACTCGGTGGCACTGCCAATGATTATATACCATCCAGGCACTCATTCCTGTGTCCCAGAAGATTGTGTCCTGCCCCCTGACCTGATGAACAGGATGACAGGGCAAACAGATGCAAGGAAAAAAACCAATAACCAGAATGTATTACTTGGAAAACCACAAGCTTTTGAGAGGCCCAAATAGCTACAGTTTGTCAATCAAAAATTTGGTGAGATGTCAATGTGTAGTTGGATTGCCTAAGAAAGCTAGAATTAAAACCAGGGCTCATCTGACATCCCTTGGGTATTGAACAGATGATGGTGGCATGGTTCACCAACTATGTTAAATCACCGTGTGTTAACCGTGGTTTGTCCGACAAACCACAACAATGGCTTAGGCAACTTGTTAAGCCATAATATGGCTTTTTTGTTTTGGGTTCTGCATGTGTGGAAGGCCAGGAAGTTGTGTAGGTCATAACCATGGTTTATAGCTTTCTGTCTTGTTGTGTGGGCCTAACCAATCAGGGAACCCAGCCAATTGGTTCAGGAAACTGTTGCGTAATGTGATCTGTGATCCCAGCCATGAATGGATTAATACAGATTGATGTTCATTGAATCATGGACAGATGGGCAGAATCTCTGCTCTTTTAATAGATGTTCCGCTGGTGCAACTTTTCCAGGCATGGTCATAGTGATGGAAGGATGATGGGAAGAATTTCTGCTTTCCGTAATTAACATTTGCTGAGGATGTGGGGAGATACATTAGTCTCATGGCCCAATTTCATGGCGCATGTATCATAATGCATAATACCGAAGGGTTTCCCAGCCTGGATGCATTAGATTGAAGGAGGGCTCTCCAACTTGCAGCTTCAGGATCATATGTGGCCTTCTTCCAAACCTCAAAAGCCTTTTAAAAGGGGTGAATTCAGAACTCTAGCAAGAGGAAAGGAGACCAAGCAGAGAGGGTCAGAAATGGGAGGAGTGCCAGACAGAGACAGAATAAGCTCTAACTTGCTCCTAGCAAATGATTCCAGCAGAAATGCAACATTTTGCAGAACAAAGGAGGCACCCATAGCATTTGTTAAGAAAAATAATAATTATTATACCCTGCCTTTATTTTGTACCATTCAAAGTGGTGCACATAATACTCCCGTTTCCTATTTTCACCACCACCACAACCTGTGAGGTGGGTTGGGACTGGACCAAAGTCACCCAGCTGGCTTCTGTGCCAAAGGCAGGCTGAGAACTCACAATCTCCAGCTCAGTGTTTCTTAATCTTGACAACTTTAAGATGGGTGGACTTCAACTCCCAGAATTCCCCAGCCAGCCATCTGGGAGTTCTGGGAGTTGAAGTCCACCCATCTTAAAGTTGTCAAGGTTGAGAAACATTGCTCGAGCTGGTTCCCAGGCCAGAGCTGAACCACCACCCCTAACTGGCTCTCCAGTCTGGAACGCTGAAATGTTTTTTCCAACCTGATCCAACTGCATCAGCTGGAAAATAGTGGCTCAGAATCTGCTCTCACTGGGATCGGAATGAAGGATGTTGATCCAGTAAAATTCCATGTAAATTCAGGAAAAGGGGAACAGAAGCAGGCTGCTTAGCTCTGAACCATCATCCTGTTGTGGCAGGGAGGCACCGCTACCGGATGGATGTGAGAATGTCACAACAAAGGTCAATTCCTTTGTTCCCTGTTTCCCCTGGATTCACCCCTAATGGCCAGGTCGCCACTGTTGTTAGGAACTGGGCCTGTCCCCCCCTTACAGTAATCACAACAGGCACCTGTCATTCAGCACAAGGTTGGGAGAGCTTGCTGGAAAGATGAAAATTCAACGCTTCCTGTTGCAGCCTCGCAGCACGAAGGTCTGCAAAGGGACCACACTTGACATGGAACTGCCTCCCTCTTCTTGCAGGGGAACTAACATCTGGGGACAGGCTAGCCATCAAGTTCAGGTCATTCAACCTGGTTATACTTGCCACCTATGAGAGGATTGCCTATAGACATAGATTTTGTATGGATAACTATAATGAAAGATGGGGCTCATTTATACCAAAGACAGTACAGGCAATCCTCACTTAATGACCACAATTGGGACTGGAATTTTGGTTGCTAAGCGAAGCGGTCATTAAGCGAATCTGACCCGATTTTATGAGCTATTTTGTGGTGGCTGTTAAGCGACTCGCTGTTGGCATTAAGTGAACCACGTGGTTATTAAGCGAATCACATGGCTCCCCATGATTTTCCTTGCTAGAAGCCGGCCAGGAAGGTCAAAAATGGCAATCACATGACCATGGGACACTGTGACGGTCATAAATGCGAACTGGTTGCCAAGCACCCAAATTGTGATCATGTGACCAGGGGGAATGCTGCGATGGTTGTAAGTGCGAGGACCGGTCGTAAGTTGGTTTTTCCTGCACTGTTGTAAGTCCAAACCATCACTAAACAAATGGTTGTTAAGTGAGGACTACCTGTAGTTTAGGGAAAGCATGATGGTTATTTAACTGTATTAGAAATAAATATAGATATATATTTGCATCCTATTTGCATTAGATAAAGTTATATAGAATTGTAAGTGTTCATTGTTGTAAAGATACTGCAGGGTTTCTGTACAATCTTTCCTTAAGTAAATATAGATGGGCCTTTTCCAGAGCCCACTTTGATGCCCTCCCTTCAGCACTGCTGGCAGGAAGATTTCATGGGACTCCTTTTTCACAGAGCCTTTGTCCTTGTGGATCCAGGGAGGGAGAAACTCTTGCCCATGTCCTTATACAGTGTCCTTTTTACGATGCCCCAAGACGTGCTCTGATTCCCCCAATCATCTCCAAATTTGAGGGTCATATAAATAGATTTTACATTGATTTCCTTTTTTAAGGGATGCTGACTCTACACTCACACACCAGGTGGCCAAATATTTTTATCAAGCTATTGTTGTTTATTCGTTTAGTCGCTTCCGACTCTTCGTGACTTCATGGACCAGCCCACGCCAGAGCTTCCTGTCGGTCGTCAACACCCCCAGCTCCCCCAGGGACGAGTCCGTCACCTCTAGAATATCATCCATCCACCTTGCCCTTGGTCGGCCCCTCTTCCTTTTGCCCTCCACTCTCCCCAGCATCAGCATCTCCTCCAGGGTGTCCTGTCTTCTCATTATGTGGCCTTTAATTTCAGTTTTGCCTTTAATATCATTCCCTCAAGCAAGCAGTCTGGCTTTATTTCCTGGAGGATGGACTGGTTTGATCTTCTTGCAGTCCAAGGCACTCTCAGGATTTTCCTCCAACACCACAGTTCCAAAGCATTGATCTTCCTTCTCTCAGCCTTCCTTATGGTCCAGCTCTCGCAGCCAGTCCGTTGTTCCGTGGTCTGTTCTTACTGCTGCTACTTGGTCGTTATACAGATTCTTCAGGAGGCAGACAAGATGACTTGGTATCCCCATACCACTAAGAACTTGCCACAATTTGTTATGGTCCACACAGTCAAAGGCTTTAGAATAGTCGATAAAACAGAAATAGATGTTTTTCTGAAACTCCCTGGCTTTTTCCATTATCCAGCAGATATTGGCAATTTGGTCCCTAGTTCCTCTGCCTTTTCTAAACCCAGCTTGTACATCTGGCAATTCTCGCTCCATGAACTGCTGAGGTCTACCTTGCAGGATCTTGAGCATTACCTTACTGGCATGTGAAATGAGTGCCACTGTTCGATAGTTTGAACATTTTTTAGTGTTTCCCTTTTTTGGTATGGGGATATAAGTTGATTTTTTCCAGTCTGATGGGCATTCTTGTGTTTTCCAAATTTGCTGGCATATAGCATGCATTACCTTGACAGCACTACCTATACAGTTACGCAAAATTTTTAACTAGATATATTGTTTTGCTATTTTATTGTTTTCTTTTCTTCTGACAATGAAATTGTGAATTAAACCAATTTTCTTTTTCTTTTTATTGTAAAGGCTGGTCAAAGACTGTAATAAACTATTACAAGTTTACAAGATATATTCTATTTCCTATTTTTATTTTGCTTTATCTATTATACTTTTTTCACTTTTTAAAGCCCCTGTTATGTCTTCTTTGACAATGTATCCAATCCAATCCAATCAAGTTTATTACAGCCCTAAGGCCAGATACAGTCAAAATATCTGGTAATAACAGTATTCTTATTTCTGCTCTTGAAATGGCAATTCCCACCTGGTTTCAGAGTCTGCTGGGAGACTGAAGGAATACGCAACCTGTTAAGTCAAAAGCGGTACACTTACTACCCAAATTCCAATCCATGATAAGAATTTTAAAGGCTGTAGGTGTGCAAGACAACAACTCTGGAAAGAAAGGTTATGTTCCCTGAAAACTTAAGCTTTTAGGATCTATCAATGCAGTGTTTCTCAACCGTGGCGACTTTAAGATGTGTGGACTTTAACTCCCAGAATTCCCCAGCCAGTCATGCTGGCTGGGGAATTCTGGGAGTTGAAGTCCACGCATCTTAAAGTCACCATGGTTGAGAAACGCTGCATTAATGATTTGATTTCCCCCGTTTTTGGCCTACAGCTGTTACTTTTTATGCTCTTCTCCCTCTTGATCTCTCGCTCTTTGTAAACATTTGAGGAAGACCACAGCTTCCTCGGTTTCTATGTTAATTCGTATGCATTATTGATGTCCTTTTGTGATTCAAATCCTACAACTTAAATGGAAAATGAGACATTTGATAACTCTCAGGGCCGGTCTGCCAGGAGCAGATGAATCTTCCTGCAAGTTCATCTGAGTCCTTCATAAAAGGATATATGGAGGATATGAATAAATGACCATCTCACCAGCCTTTAAATAAACGTTGTGGAACATGTCTGGAAATTTTTTTTTCCTGACTTCCCAGTCCAAAGTAGTGACCTAGAATATTCTGGTAGTCATCCCATCCATTTAGGACCCAGGTCCGAGAGATTTTTCTTCTGTGAAAGCTAGCTAGGTGGGCATGTGTATCTATGCATATGTAGAATGAATATATATATATAGAGAGAGAGAAAGAGAGCTTGTGTGAGTGCCCATGTGTATAGATAGATAGATAGTATTTTAATATATATGTAGAATATATAGTGTGTGTGTCTGTATAGAGATATATAGTTGTTTAAGAATACATACATA
The DNA here is from genome assembly GCF_035149785.1 of Candoia aspera. NCBI lineage: Eukaryota > Metazoa > Chordata > Lepidosauria > Squamata > Candoiidae > Candoia > Candoia aspera. The sequence goes on along the minus strand of NC_086165.1, from coordinate 5,427,232 downwards.
GGAACTGTTCATTCTGGTTTTATTGTAAACCGCCCAGAGTGACTTTTTTAATTCTTTTTTTTAAAAATCCATTTAATCGTGTCTGATTCTCGGAGACTGCCTGGACAAGTCCCTGCAGTTTCCTTGGCAAGCTATTTCAGAAGTGGTTTGCCATTGCCTGCTTCCTAGGGCTTAGAGAGAGTGACTGGCCCAAGGTTCCCAAGCTGGCTTCGTGCCTAAGGTGCGACTAGAACTCACGGTCTCCTGGTTTCTAGCCTGATGCCTTAAGCACTCACCAAACTGACTCTATGTATTCTTAAAGAACTATATATCTCTATACAAACACACACCCACACTCCGTCTGTGTCTGTCTAGTGTGTGTCTGTGGATATAAAGATATATAGTACATTAAGAATACGCGTCTACAATATTTATTTATTATATTGATGTATATAACCATCCATCACACAATTGCAGCTCTCTGTATAGAATATATACCTATATTCCACACACACACATATTGTATATATTGCACATGCAGAAAATATGTATAGGGATATCTATCATCTATCATCTATCTATCCAACATCTTGGGTGTGTAAATATGTATATATAGATGGATAGTACTAGTGGTTAAGGTGCTGGGCTAGAAACCAGGAGGCTGTGCATTCTAGTCCTGCCTTAGGCATGAAAGCTGGCTGGGGGACCTTGGGCCAGTCCCTCTCTCTCAGCCCAACTCACCTCACAGGGTTGTTGTTGTGGGGAAAAGAGGAGGGAGGAGCATTAGGTATATTCCGTGCCTGAGATATTTATAAAAATAATAAAGGCAGGACAATCAATCAATCAATCAATCAAACATATGTTGGATGGATAGATTCTGTCTGTATCTCCCTACCTACCTATTTGGGGTTCGGGGGTGTACATAGAGAGACACTATATGAAGGCATATCCATAGCCCTAAATTCTAACCCCCCTCCCCGCCAGGGCCACAACTAGGGTCTGTGTCACCCGGGGCAAGCATGGATTCCGCGCCCATTTTGGCACCCCACCAGCGTGGCGCCCGGGGCACATGCCCTCCTTTCCCCCCCCCCCCAGTTGCGGCACTGCCCCCCGCACCTTCACTTTCGGGGCTGACTCAGACCCCGCCCACGCTTCCGGATTGGGCAGCTAAGACCTCTCACCGCTCCGCTCCTGTTCCGAAAGCGAAGTTAGAGACGCGCCCCCGAAGTTACAGACGCTCGGCATGTTCCGTGCTCAGGAGCGCCGCTGCGCAGGGCTTGCCCGCCGCCCGCCGCTGCCGCTGCTGCTGCTGCTGCTGCCGCCGCTCCTGCGCTGCGCCGCCGCCCCTCGCACGGCCAGTCCCCGCATCCTGACAGCCGCGCTGGGTAAGCCGGGCGGGGGGAGGCGGGGTCGGTGGGCGCCGCGCGGGCCGGGCGAGGGGTCTTCCGAGGCGACCCGCGCCCTGGTCGGCCCCGCGGCTGAGCTCTGGGGCGGGGTGAATCGCGCCGCCGCGGAGCCCCGGAGGCTGCGGAGAACCTGGCGGGGGCTGAAGCGGCGGGCAGACCCCGGGATGGCTCTCCCCAAAGGCGCTCGGCGTGTTTCGAAGGCTGCGTGGGCAGGGCAGGGCGGCGTCCGGAGCCGAGGCGTCCGGAGATGCCCGGTGCCGGAGGGCAGAGCGACGCGCTCGCCGGCGTCCCCCGTCGCGGGCTGCGTTCCCAGGACGCGCCAAGCCGGCCCGGTTCAGCCTGGCGCCGGGTTCCAGCCCGTTCCCTGCGAAGGAGATTGCGCGAGCCCAGGAAAACAAGACGTGTGGGGGTGACCGTGATTAAGTCTAGCGTGGGTAAGCGTGTCGTGAGAACATCAGTCCCAGGCTGGCTGTTCTGGTTATGACTCCGCGTCTGGCCTGTCTGGATTGGGTCTGGATCTGGCTGGCCTGATTTCCTATGGCTTTCGCCTCCCTACCAGGGAGGATTCCAGTGGAAGGGCGGGCGGATGCATCCGTTAAAATTGAGGAGGGAGAAACAGGTGTCCATTATCCCCAACCTACTTGGAAGATGGAACCAGATTAAAACCGCTCAGCAGGTACCAACTGCCCTGGCTGCATCTGCCACAAACTTAGTGTCCCATTTTAAGTCACGTGGTTGTTGCAGTAATAAACTCTAGGCAGCCTCTGTTTTCTTAATAGTCTAGTATTGGTTGTGGGGCAGGAAAAATAAAGACTCTTATAAAGTACTTTATAAAGTACTTTACTTATAAAGTAAAGACTCTTATAAAATAAAGACTCGCTGTAGGAGATATCTACAGGGGGTTTCTAAGGGATGCGCTGGGAAGATTCGCACCCGTTGCTTGGATCCTTGATCGTTTTTCTCATGTTTAGAGAGATTCGCTTGTTCTTCAAGCCTCTGCCTCCATAATAGGACACCTGGGGAGGTGCGTGTGTAGAATTCTTGAGGGACAGGATAATAAACATTCTGGCTCAACTTTTTCTGAACTGTGGCAGGGGATGGATCCAGTGTGCTGGATGGGGTGATGGGGATCCGCTTTTGCTAGCCCGCTTTTAAATGGTCTGGGACTGTACCGCTACTTTTTAAAATGTCAAAAGCAGGTTGTCTTTAAGGTGCCGTTTTTTGTACTAGCAAAGTCTGGCTTGTGATGTGAGATCTATGGCAGGGTCAGAGCGATCTGGGGATGTTCCTGAGCCTATTGATTTTTTTTGGATGGATTCTTTTGGTTATATTTTGTGGTTGCTCAGTGTGGCCAGATCTGTTTTTATCCATCCCTTCTTACTTCCATTAACCCGGGCATTGGCAGTCAAAGTGTCCGGGAGAGTGTTTTAATGTTTTCCTAAAATGATGTGTGTGTGCGAGTGAGTGAAAGTTTCCAGAAGGTGTGTAAGGAGGCAGACTGTCTCCCACTCACCTGCTTCCGAGATCTGTACCTTCAGTAGGAGGTACAAATAAGGATCTGTAGGCTTCCACTCTTACATCTGAGTAGAAACCGTTGGCTCCAACAGGCATCACCTATTCACACCTTGGTCCAAAGAAATCAAGGGTGCCCACACAGAGGCAATTTCACTTCTCCTTCCCAAAGACTTATCGGATGTGGCTTTAGATCCTCTTGGGAAGGGGATTGAGCCCCCCACCCCCCCGGCCAATCAGTTGGTGGTGTCATAAGTTGATGTCAGCCCCATGAGATGCGCTAGAGAAACCAACTCCACAGGAAGGCTAACATATTTGTATGGAGATTGGCTATAATAACAGAATCCTGCAGGTCTATAAAGCAAAGGAAAGCCAAAGTAAGATCATAAGCGCAGTTGCTGTTTCACTTAGCGACCCCTTCGCTTAACGATCAAGTTGCTGGTCCCAAGTGTGGTTGCTAAATGAGGACTGCCTGTGATGGCGCTGATTTCTTATTCTGGTCTTTGTTGGGCTGACATCAACCCACTGAAGATTCCCCCCCCGGCTGAGAAGTTACTTCTGACCAGAGATATGATGGACTGGGTGTGCCCTTTAGGCAGATCCTCTAATTAAATCTTGGTGATGGTCAAGACACGTTGGTGCCTTGCCTTTAGCGGTAAAAGTAAAATGAGTAACTGATCATTTGCTGCACTTTAATTGTATCCTGAAGCTACCAATTGGCTCTCTGGGCCATTCTAATAATAAAGTTCCCATCATAGCCTGTTTGTTTGTTCCCCACAGTCTTGTGTGCAAGTTTGACTTACGTAGGGGAGACAATTTGGTAAAAATTCAGAAAATCCTCCTGCCACTCCCCCCCCCACCCCCAATCCCAGTTCTGATTCCTTCTGGTCAACTGCTTCATGAGCATCAAGCAGTTGGGCTGGTTCTTGGATGGTGTGGCAAAAGTTTTCACATCTTCACTCAGCTGTATGACTTGACTTTGGAAAATACACATGCACCCAAGGGCATGTGATATAGAAGTGAGGGGGAAAAAGTACCTCCTGCTTTTTTATTTTTTATTTTAACACTGAGCTTTCAGTTTTGCCCTGATACAAGCCCACTTCCGTGCCCTAGAAGGCTCTAAGGCAGTGTTTCTCAACCTTGGAACTTTTAAGATGTGTGGACTTCAACTCCTGGAATTCTCCCCAGTAATGCTGGCTGGGGAATTCTGGGAGTTGAGGTCCACTCATCTTCAAGTGGCCAAGGTTGAGAAACACCGCTCTAAGGAAACCGAAAGAGTTGTGCTGGGTCAAATTCTCTTTTCTTGAACCTGCAGCCAAGCAGAGGAAACTCACAATCTAGGTATGAAAGCAATAAATACCGATTCCCTATTTGCTGCCCCCAAAATTGATCTTCAGTGGTAGACTGCTCCTGAAGCTGGAGGCTTTTGATACCTTGTGCAGCACCCCTTTATTTAACTTAGGCTTCTTTCTTTTGCCATCCCTGGGGTCCCGGATCCAGAACGCAGGTTCCGTTGCTCCAAATGGGCTTGGAGAAGAATTGCAGGAATGAGATGAATCCAACCCCAGACTGCGGGAGGCCCCACAGATTGTATTGTCTAATCTCTGTGGAGGAGTTATGTCAGATCAAACGGCAAGGCCCAGATGGGGATGACATAATACTGCCTGACCCCTGAGATGGGATTATGAAGTCTCCGAAGGATTTGCGTGCCAGCTGAATCAGCCCTGCTTATTAGGAGAGGATTACTATCTTATTTCTGGCGTGGAAACATTCTATTGTTCCTACTCTCTGATCTGAGGGCTGTACGCAAGGCATTAAACTGCCTTGTAATGGTTATTTATTACAGACTATCCAAGAAAGGGGCCATGGAGGTGTCTGCAAAGGGGAAGTCCTCTGCCCTTGGCTGAATTGGTTCTTGGATCTGGAACCCGCAGAATTTAGAGGAGACCATGGGGAAGGCATTGCAGAGAGTAAGGCTTTGATGGGAATATGCAAGAACTGTTACCTCGGCAAAGGGGGCTGAAGCTTTCTTTAAGCCCTGGGAAACAAGGTAACATTTGGAAGCGGCTCATATAGACACCTCCCTAATTCACATAAGTATAAGAGGAAGAGGTGATAAAGCACAATCAGACTTGCAAGGTTCTGTTACAGGTAGTCCTTGCTTACTAACCATTCATTTAGTGACGGTTCAAACTTACAATGGAGCTGGAAAAACCGACTTATGGCCGGTCCTCACAGTTATGGCTGTCGCAGCGTCTCCGTGGTCACGTGATCACGATTTGGGTGCTTGGCAACCGGTTCGCATTTATGACCGTTGCAGTGTCCTGTGGTCACATGATTGCCAGTTTTGACCTTCCCGGCCGGCTTCTGGCAAGCAAAATCGATGGGGAACTTCATTATTCACTTAATGACCACATGGTTTGCTTAACGGCCATAGTGATTTGCTTAACAGCTGCTGCAGAAAAGGTCATAAAATTGGGTCAGATTTTCTTAATGGCCGCTTTGCTTAGCAACTGAAATTCTGGTCCCAATTGCTGTTGTTAAGTGAGGTCAAAAAGTTGAGAAAGTCTGCCCTACAACAATAAGGGATCATTCTTGTGACCCTTGCCTACTGCAAAGGGCTGACCTGGCCCACCTCAAAGGGCTGTCCGAACCCGAAACTAATATGACAGATCCGAAATGAGGATGCTCAGAAGGGCGAGGCGGAGTTAGCAGAGGCTTTTTTGCAGGGAAAAATTCTGGGAAATTCTGGGAGTTGAAGTCCACACATCTTCAAGTCGCTAAGGTTGAGAAACACTGGTCTAATCTAAGAGCCGGCCTTTCTGTAGACATAGGAACTCTTTGTGTGTGTCTCTGTGTGTGTGTGTGTTGGGGGGAAACTAAGAAGGTAGCCTCATGCATCTGGATGGGATTTTCCCCGAATAAAACATGCACATAGTTTCAATTACAATGACCCTTTTTAAAAATAATCACAACTCCACCAACAACTTTAATTATTGGATTCTCACAGACGGGCGTCTTTGCACACCCCCTTTTGGAAACTTAATCCCGCTGTGCCACATGGGCTCTGGAGCCACCTGGTTTCTTTCTGATCTCAACAGGGGTGGCACCATTTCCTGGTGCTTTGAGAGAAGCCCCCTGTGAAAGTGGTAGCCATCGCCTTCAGAGTGGCTTCATGGCAGAATTTGAAGCAACCAAGAAAACGATCAGATTGTCTGCAAAATCTGTTTGTTTTAGTTTCTCTGCCAGACGGTACAACCACAATTATCTCTGCAGGAGACAAAATTATTCCTCCTTTGGTTCTCGAGTGGAAACAAATCTTTCTCAGGAGGACAGGGCTAGGTGCAAATTAATAACCATTCCAAATCTCTGGGTTTTGGAAATCTCTGACCCCCAAAAGAGCTATGATGTTGCTCATACCTTTCATCCTCAACGCCACCTGAGGACTGGCTGGGACCTGTCCTCTTGGATAGTAAAGGTAAAGGTTTCCCTTGACGTTAAGTCCAGTCATGTCTGACTCTAGGGGGTGGTGCTCATCTCCGTTTCAAAGCCGAAGAGCCGGCATTTGTCCATAGACACTTCCTCCATGGTCATGTGGCCGGCATGACTAAATGGAATGCCGTTACCTGCCGGCCGAAGCAGTGCCTATTAATCTACTCACATTGGCATGTTTCTGAACTGCTAGGTTGGCAGGAGCTGGGACTAGCAACGGGAGCTCACCCTGTCATGCAGATTCGAACCGCTGACCTTCCTATCGGCAAGCTCAGCAGCTCAGAGGTTTAACCCGCAGTGCCACCGCCTATCCTCTTGGATAGGCAACCTTTAATCAACCCTTTGGTTTCTTTTACAGTACGATCCCAGGAATTCTGGCTTGTAAACACTGGTTTGTGGCTTAGTGTGTTGTGCCAACCCACCAATTGTGGCTTATCCGGTAAAGTGTGGAGAAGCAGACCATAGTTTCTTGTGCGGTGTGAGCCAGATCACTCATTCATGAAATATATCTGGTTTGGCTTAGTCTGAGATGTGGACCTAACGAAGCTGTTTCTAGCCAGAACGGAGCTCCTGGCTGGGTTCACATCTGCTATAAAGCCAAGGTTGGCTTCATCGTGGCATGTGCAGTATAAATCCCACTTGGCTGGGTACCCTCAATGTTTTAAGCTACGATCCATGTTTTACGAATGAACCATGAATTTCCACAGCACAAAGCCACCCACAAGCATTCCTCCAGACAGATTTGATGTGTCGGTGTGTGAATCCAGGCAGTGAGAAAAATGTGCAAAGTACCACTCATCCTTCTGAGGTCGGTGAAATGAGTGCCCAGCTTGCTGGGGAAGGTGACAACTGGGGAAGGCAATGGCAAACCACCCCACTCTATAGTCTGCCAAGAAAACCTCACAAAAGCAGTTGGGTCATGGTGATTGGGTCTTCTTGGAGTCCAAGTCCAAACTCTTGAGAACACCAGATCAGAGGAAGGTCTGCTGGAATGCGTCCAATTTCCCTTATCTGATTTTGAAGGAAACAGAAGCCTGGAGGGAGTCAGAAAAGGGCTGGAATCCACCTTTGTGAAATTCTAGAGGAAGATGAAACTGAAAACAGAAAGAAGTCATGCCAATGGTCTTCCAAAACATGAATTCCTCAACCTTTGTATAGCTCAGACGCTTATATAGAAGTGAAGAGTTCCCCATGGGCACCGTTTTTCGTTTCCTGTTAAATGCTTGGTCAGAAACTTCTCAGTTTTGACCTAAAGGGAAACAGCATTTCCCACTTCCTGAGGATTTCCTTTACCCCATGGTTAGGTTGTATCTTGTTGTCACTAGAGTGACATGGCCTTGGGTAGCTCTCATAGTGTCTTCTCTGTGTCTGTGTGTGTGACTTTGGGTCAGTTTTTGACTCCTGGCAACTGCCTAGATAAGTCCCTGCAGTTTTCTTGGCAAGGTTTTTCAGAAGTGGTTTGCCATTGCCTCCTTCCTAGGGCTGAGAGAGAGGGGCTGGCCCAAGGTCCCCCAGCTGGCTTCATGCCTAAGGCAGGACAAGAACTCACAGTCTCCCAGTTTCTAGCCTGGGGCCTTCACCACTGCACCAAACTGGCTCTCTGGACAGCAGAAAAAGGGTCCACTTATGTCCAGGCTGGCCTTGATCAGGTCCTTGCATTCTGGAGGACTGTGGCTTGTGTTAATATAGTACAGTAGGAAGAGCTGATCCCCTGGGATTTCCCCCCCCCCTTTCAAGATACCTTATTTGGTGCAGGAGGAGAGAATGCTAATGACGTTCTCTGGGTTCAGCTGTAAACTGGGTTCAAACATTGTGGTAAGTTATACTGTGGTTTGATTTGGCTTGGTTTGGTTGTTTGGTGTGAGCCAGCTGTATAGCTTCGTATAATGCAGGAATTCCAGGCAGATGTTGTTTTGTGAACCGTGTCTTAGTGTGACGTAGTGGTGAAGGCCTTGGACTAGGAGAGGGGAGACTGAGGTTCTAATCCACCTTCAAATATGGAAGCTCAACCTACCTCACAGGGTTGTCGCTGTGGGAATACAGTAAATACATAAATGTGAAGTATGGACCCAGCTAATTGTGGTTTGTAAACCACGGCTCCCACTTAGCATTGAAAGGTCCACCCTTCCGTAGAAACAAATCAATATTAAAATAGTTCATGGGTTTGTGTGATGGGTGCTCAGCTGGTGGCTAGGAAGTTAGATGTGGAAGTGATTTCATTGCCTGTTGTTCAGAACAGCTGCTTTACTTTACAGCTGTGTCCATCTCTGCAGTTTGGAAAATGAAGTGTTGGTCTGTAGATACAACACTGATCTACTTACATAGATAGATATATTTGGCATCTTGGCAGAAAAAAATAGGGACCACCAATATTTTTATAATTCCTCTTTCCTGCTGAAGCAGCAGGTGCTCCGGACCAATCCTGTGCTGTATTTCGTCATATAACAATAGTGCTTATTTCCTGATGCAGCAAGAAACCCTAAAATGGAATTGTCACGTTTCCGGTATGTATTTGTGCGTGGGAATGATTCACAGTAATAGTGCAATGGGTTGTGGTTGCTGGGGGGGATTTATTCAGTGGGGTTGTCCAGCCCTTCCTCAACTACTAATTCTGATCTGTAAATGCTTCTCCCCAAACTGGTATTGTATTGTTGTTTATTAGACTTTTAAATCACCCAAGAACCTGTTTTTGGACAGATTGCAGAGTGACTTAAAATGTTATGTCTTGGAATAAACCCTAGGAGGGAAAAATCAGAAAAAACAGTAAAATGCAATAACTAAAAATAGTTTGGGCTATACATATATGTGGGGTGTGTGTGTGTGTATGTGTGTGTGTGTGTATATATATATATATGTATGTGTATATATATGTGTGTGTGTGTGTATACCGCCCAGAGTCGCTCTCCGAGATGCGTGGTGAACAAATTTGATAAATAAATAAACTCTTGTGTGTGTGTACTATATGTGTGTGCGTGTTTATGTAGACACACACACTATATGTATGTGTGTATGTATGTGTGTGGGTGTATATATATACACACACACACACACACACACTACAGTATATATTATGTATGTGTATATACACACACACACACACACTTGTGTACACACAAACACACGCACACACGGCTAGGGAAAGGGAATGCCTTTTACTTGGAGAGCGTGTTCTACAGGCAGGGTCACCCAGCTGAAAAGGACCTCCTTCTTGTAGCCATCTTCTTCACTTCAGTTGGTGGCAGTTGGTGGCACTCCTTGAGCCAGACTCCAGGAGTCATCGAAAATTGGCACTGACAATGTTCCCAAGTTGGGCAGTGGAAAGTCTGCAAGTCAACAGCCAAGCTCAGAGACCACCAAGGACCCCACAGTTCAACTCTGAGCCGCAGGGATTCTCTTCTATCGGAATGATCAAAAAGCCAGGTTCGGTATCCAAGAAGAAGCTGTTCCTTGAGATTTCTGCTTAGTGCTTTAAATATTAGCAACGAAACCTTGAGTTGGGCCTGAACAGAGACTGCCAAGCAACGCAACTGATGGAGCCCGGCTGGGATCTGATGATTTCTCACATGATTTCCCCACGCTGGGCTCTGAAATGAGTGCTAACGCCCTCCGATGCCTGTTGGTATAGGAAGATGTGCCAACGTGTTTAATGTGGGCCATCAGTGCTCCCGGGAGTGGGTACCCTGTGGCAGCTGAATAACAGCCCCTGGCTGATTTTGAAAAAAAAAACTGAGCAGGAGAGGACTTGGTTAGTACATGGATGGGACGCTACCAGGAAATCTCTGGGCTACAGGTTAGCTTGGGAAGTCAGGGGAAAAAAAACTCCCTCCAGGCCAAGAAAATTCCATGGCTGTACCCAGGAGCTGAGCCCTCCTGAATTTCTCCCCTACAACCTTTTAAGCAATTCTGGCCTAGGAGAATTTGCAGACATTGTCGAAGCCCTTCCTCCTTTCAGGCCCGACTCCAATGCAGCAACACGGGGGCCTGACCAAAATTTTCCGCTGGCCGAGATCTGACCACCGGATTTCTAGAAAGAGCTGGGTGGTTAAGGCCACAGTAACCTTAACCTCTAATGGATGGTTGCTACTGTATGCGAGTAGTTAAAACCCACATGACCGCCCACAGGTGGAGGGGCAGAAGCTCTTCACCTGCCCTAAAATCTGAACCACTGGCCATACTTACTAGTTAGATGATGATGCAGGAGCAGGATATATATATGCAGGAACAGAAATGTGTGTGTGTGTCTGCGTATACACCTACATACCTACATACAGATATATAAGTACATATATATACAAACACATGTATATACATACAAGTACCAAGTAGCTGGCATTGGGTACAGGAACATCTGCGCAGGGTATGGGCTAGACCCTCCCAAGTCCAGATGGGAGACTCCACAGAAAGTCATGGAGAATAACAGGGCTAAGATCCTGTGGGACTTCCAGATCCAGATGGACAGGCAGGTCCTGGCCAGTCAACCAGACATCATGGTAGCAGATAAGGACCAGAAGACAGCGGTGGTGACAGATGTAGCAATGCCAAGGGACAGCAACATCAGGAAGAAGGAGCATGAGAAGCTGAAGAAGTCCCAGGGCCTGAAGGAGGAACTAGAAAGGATGTGGAAAGTGGTGGTCCCAGTGGTGGTAGGGGCAGTCAAGGCTCCTAAGCTGGGAGAGTGGCTCCAGCAGATCCCAGGAGCAACATCCGAGCTCTCTGGCCAGAAGAGTGCAGTGCTAGGAACAGCTCAGATCCTGCGCAGAACCCTCAAACTCCCAGGCCTCTGGTAGAGGACCCAAGGTCGAAGAAGCATACCAATAAACGCTTGACCACCACATGACCTGTTTCCCTTCATCCATACTGCTGAGCATGGTTCCTTACCCACAGAGTGCTGAATTACAACAGCCCATGAGCCATGGTTTGCAAACCATGATGGTCAGGTTCCTGCAACATCCTAAGATATAAAGTGAACAATGCTATGGCTTAATGCAATGTGTTAACCTAATCTGGCTTGTTCAATAAAACAGTTAAGCAAGCCACGGTCAATATGAAGGGTAAACCAGGCTATTGCACAGAGGGCCACAGGTATATCATAAAGTATAGAAATGAGAAGGAAATTGGTCAGTTGGGACCTTGGGAATGAAGATAAACTTCAGCCTCCTGCCCCAGTCATAGCCGTGAACATTATTTAGCTCAAAATGGAAATAGCATATTACAGAAAAGAACCAAGAGGAAATGGGCTGATCAAGCAAGGGAGTCAAAGTCTACCTTGAGTCAAAGTCTACTTCTTTTGACCAACGTGGACATATCCGTGCAATATTCTTAGTGTGACACAGCAGTTCCAGGGGCAATACTACTTGGTTAGCCTCTTAGCAACATTGCCCCTGGCAAGCAAGCAGCAAATGCTTTAGCAAAAGAGCTTTTAAAAAGGAAAATGCATCAAGCAGGGTTCGATCCGAAATCTGCATTTCTATTGTGGAACAGAACAATGTCTAGGAAGCAAACTTATCAAGGCCAGAAGGCTCCAGGAGAGGGTGGAAAACAAACAGTAGCACGGACATGCTCCAGATTCTCAGCTCTGTTGCCAACCACAAATGAACTGTGCCCAATGAACTTATTCATGGTGATCAACCAACTCATTGCTGTTAAGCCATGATTCAGCATATATAAAAAAAATTCCCTTCCCACCCCTATCATGCCCCAAATCCCATTTAACAGGCTGTTGTGTATACTGTATAATACTTCTCAGCGGATACGAGAGTTTTCGTTCTCCTTGTTCATTTTTGTCCTTATCTTGTTCCAGATGTTGCCTTGTAAAGGACTTAACCTTGTTTGATCCAAACCAAAACAAGAACATTCCAAACTTTGTAGATAACAGAAACAATCTTTGATGCATGAAAAAACAGCTTTAGGAAAACATGTTTCTTCTTTAGGTTTTGAAAGAGTTTTTCTACCCCGTCTCTTGGGAAACAGGTCATGTGGAAGTCAAGCGTTTATTGATTTATGTAGTTCATTACTTTAGCTGGAGATAATAACCTCAAGAAGCTTCATTTTAGGCAACTTGGATCAAAACTAAGTAATTATTATAGGAATGGTTTCTCAAAATGTTAACTGCATCTGGGCAGTGATGTACTTGACCCACGAGGCTAATGTTTGGTTGTGTTAAGGTTTGCACGTTGTGCCAATACACAAATGAGTTAAACTCAGTAATTAGTGGGGGGAGATGGGCAGTGATAAAAAATTGATAAATGAATAAACAAATAAAATAAATAGATTAGATTAACCTTATTGGGTGAACTCAGCCAAAGACTTTTGCACATTAAAAGCAACCAACTGAGTGCGTGAGTTTTCCCGGATCATGGTCCACATCAAAATGAAATAATGCTTTTTAAGAAAGTTATACACAGAAAGCCTTGGAGCTGTATAATATATCTTTTACTAATGAGTCTCTTTCTTTAATGCGTGAGAAAGTGTGTGTTTTGTCTCCTGGTCTGTCCTAGCTCAGATATTTCACAATGCTAGCAATCTTAGTGTTTCTTCCACTGGCCCAGTGGCTGCCTTATGGTCAATACCACAGAATCCTAGAGAATTGAGAAGCACCAGAACATGGACAACTATTTCTAAAGCTGTTTGGAATTTTTCAGAGCTGGCTGAGATTTTCTCCCTTGATAAATATTTTTCCCATTGCAAGCGAAGTCTAGATGTCTAGCCAGCCATGTGGTCTCGACCACATTTTTAATTTTAGGTCTGTGTGCCGAGTCAGTCTTGCACCATCATCTTGGTGGTGGAACATCTGGACATCTTCACGAGAATGGAGGAAGTGTTTCTCCCTCTCTTATAGGACTTGAGCCTGGATCATCACCTGCATGATTGGAAGGTTAGGAGAGATAGATAGAAGGAGGGATTTTTCTCATGCAACTCGTTTCAGTCTGGGATTCTCTTCCACCAAGACATGATGATGGCCAATAAGTTGGGTGCCTATGAAAGAGTTCAGAAGTAAATCTGAAGAAAAAGTAATAGTCTAATATTTAAGGACCAGGGAGATCCAGGTTCATGGCTATCCTTAACCAGGGAAGCTCACATTGTGATCTGAGGTCCATTCCAACAATGCAAATCGTTGTTGTTGTTGTTGTTGTTATATTAGCCACCAAATTCTCCAATGGACTCTGGGCAGCATATAAAACAAAACAAGTCGCTGTTCAGGAAGGAATTGGAGGAAGGAACACTATGAATGCTGCCTTGAATTTTGATAGGAAGGTGGGGATATAAATCAATTGTCCAAAAATAATTATGGGTAAGAGGACAACCTGGAAATCCCAACTCTCAGAGGATACCAAAATAATGTTTGTGTGCTGAAATGTCTAATGCCTGACATGCGCTACTATGTGCCTCTTGTGGGCTTCCAGAAGACCACTATGGGAGACAGGACGCTGAATTAGGTGGACCTCGGGATTAACTCAACAAAGATTGCTTGTGGCACCATCTAAATCAGTGTTTCTCAGTCTCAGCAAGTTTAAGATGTATGGACTTCAACTCCCAGAATTCCCCAGCAAGCATGGCTGGCTGGGGAATTCTGGGAGTCGAAGTCCATACATTTTCAAGTTGCTGAAATTGAGAAACACTGATCTAAATGATTGAAGATGGAGGTGTAGGACCTCACTTCAAAAAGAAAACTTAATTTCCTGATTTCGAAATGGATGCGGGAAGACATTGCCATTAAAGGAAGGAAAAACTAACTCCAGGAATGGAAATGCCTCCATTTTCCACAACAGGCCAATGTTCCATTTATCCACTCCCAGGCTCGGCTGCACTATTGTTCTACCAGGCATAAATGATTCTTAGACTCTTTGCTTTTGGCACTCAGCTCCTCTTGACCACAACTGTTAAGGAAGATCTTTGTAAGCTCACCCATTCCAGCCTCTGAGTAACCCTTGGCTGGCAGTTGGGCTGGAAAGAAAAAGCAGGCATTCTCCTTTCCATGGCATTGTTGTTTTTTTCATTTTCCCACTGAGTAATGATGCCCACCATGAGAAACTGCCCAGTTTCTTCACGCTCATCAAAGAAAGTCTGGGTGGTCATAAGGCGTGGGATGCAGCCACAGTGCGAAAACCAAGGAAGTCTCTGCTTGCTCAGTGCCTGGATGGGAGGCCCCCTTAAACCATCCAGAAGCTTGTTTGCATCCTACCGGGAAGGTCTGCCTTTGTGTAGCATGCTCTTGGCCATGTTGGTCTTGACTTGGTTGGATGCTAATTGTGGTTTATTCAACAAATCATAGTTAAGCAAAAGGGGGTTTAGGAAAGTGTGTGAACCTGCTTAGGGACATTGAGATAGATGTCTAGGTATTTGGAATTTTTAGCTTTTCCTCCCCCTTCCCTGTTTTTGGTCCCCAAACTACTTTTTTCCCAGTATTTTCCTTTGGATGTGGCTGTTTCTCTGCGCATTATGGTTTTCCTTTGCACAGTGCAGACGGTGTTCCTTCTGATCCCACAGCTGCTCGCCTCCTTGGTCTTTTCAAGCAGGTGCATTAGCAAGGCAACCACAACAGCTCCCAGCTTTGAATTTTTAAAGACCACTGACGGAATGTCTAAGCAAGTGGGAGAGAGCGACAGCAAATGCAGAGCTGAATTCGGCAACATTTTTTTTTGGGGGGGTGCATGCTTATAAAATAAAGTTATTGTGTCCCACTGGAAACTGTGACATTGCCTGGTGACTTCCAGGACATATTCAGGCAATTTCTGTGCAACAATACAGGCATGGTTGGCCTTGGTTTCTGCAAATATCTTGTGTTTTTTTAAACGTCCCAGTCTAGTAAACAGTCCTTGGCTTTTTTAGTGGCGTGGTCTGATTCTCTCTTTCCCTCCCTCTCTCCCTCCCTCCCTCCCTCCCTCTCTCTCATTATGGCTTGTTGAAGGCCACCCTGAGGTTCTGTCCTCTTCCATTGAATGATAGTGTCATAGGCAGCAGTAAGCTGAAGCCTGGGAATCAGTAGTAACAAATGGACCGGGCTCTAACAACTCCCAGAAGGTGACTGCAGAATTGGTGGATAGACCAGCCAAGGCAAAGGAACACAGGAAAATGAGAAATCATATTTTGCAGTTACCTTTCTCAGCTGAGAAGCTGAAGATACTCAAGGTGCACTCAACTATGGCTCGATGGATAACCAGCATAAGTGAGCTCTAAGCCAGACCTATCCCTGGACAGGTGTGAATGAACTGATGCTCTATGGAGGAAACATTTTTGAATGCAGCATAGAAGAGCTGGGCCCCTTCTGGTATAAACTTGCTGCATTTGAGGAATGTGCTTGGCAGAATATGGGCTTGATTAAACTATGATGGCTTTTGCAGCACTTGCCCAGGTCAAAGGTCCGGATGCTTGACCGGGTAGCTTAGACCAGGGTTGGCAGACCCAGTCAGTCTGGGTGACACTCAGATTTTTTTTAAAAAAAGAAATGACTGAAAGTGATTATGGGGAAGTAGGCACAGTTGGCTGCTTTAAGAAAGGAAGCTGATGTCTGGAATGCCATGAAGAGTGCAAGAATAATAAAACCTTTGTAAGCAGTCTTTCTGGGACAAACAGTGGCTTTCTGCTTTGCTGAATAGGGAGCTTTTGAGTCGCTGACCCTGTGCATTCATTGGTCTGTGGCTTCTGTGTAGATCGGGAAGCCAGAAATCTGTCCCTGGCACGTGGAAAACATTTCATGCATCATCTGTGTATGTTTAATAACATCCCCTCCCTTACAGTAGCTGGGCCATGCCTTCAGCACATCAGCCCAGCTACCACAGTTTGACGTGCTTTTCAAACTACCCCTTTGGCTCTGTAAACCGGAGATACCTACAGCAGGGGAGGCCTAACAAGTTGGGAGTCAGCAAAGAGGTGGGAATGAACGCAGTTGGGCTGGAATTTGGGGCTGGGTGGGACAGGAAGGTAGAGCAGCGCAAAGCAAAACAAATACCGGCATGGTGTGAAGACCGAATTTAGTAGCATGAAATACACGGTTAAGCATTCGTCCCTCAAAGCACTTTTGGACTATGAACACTGAAAGTTGTCCCCTAGTCAAAACACTAGTTTACGCAGCCCAGCAAAAGCCAGCTTGGGATGGTTGGATGCGCGAAGTTCAAAACCCAAGATGGTTGAGGAATTTGGATCAGGCTGCAGAAGATGTCCAACAAGGACGGGCTTCAATTTTAGGAGTAAATGTCAGCTTATGTAGTTCCTGTGCATCAATTGGGTAGCATTGCAGCTCATCCACGTAGGTCACACTGTTACCAAGCCATGCAGAAATGTTGTGTTCTTCTTTTAAATCTTTGCCATGCTCCCATGTAGAGCATGGCGTGTCCTGGCCTCCTGAAAATGCCCCTCCATATTGTAGTTAAATAAAGCTTCAGCACCTAGGTTTGAATAAAGCCTCCATTGGTACCAGTGGAAGGCTTTCTTTTCTTTCTGGCTGGAGGGCGTGGGTGGGAGAGGTCAACACCTGGCTTTTAAAATGAGAGCTCCCCCTCCCCGCTGCTGGCATTTCTATTCTTTCGTCAACAAAGCATCTGTCGAATGGCAGCTGCCACGCTGTTGTTTATTGATCAGCCTTAAGCAGGAGAACTCGGAGGCCTTTAGAGACCCAGGTTGAGGGATTATCTTCCACCCTGGACCGTCACATAGAGGATTCCCTGCTTCAGTCACCGCGGCTGACTCAGAGGGCCCAAGGGAAGGCACGTGTTTTTGTCCCTGGAGATCAAGAAATAAAAAGCCAGAATGGGCTCCTTTAGCAAATGCAATGGTTGTGATGCCTCCACCGGGGAACTGCATCTCACTCGGAGAGTGAGCAACACATGCTTTAGATGGCTGAGTTCTTCACTCATCCTGTTGCCAAACTGGATGGATTTGGGGAGATAGTGAAAGAGGCTGAACCAACCTGACCGATGTTTGGTCTGGGTGCCTCCCGGTGAGAAAGCTTGTGATGAAAAGGAATTCAGCCTGTCTAGCTGTTTGTTGCAGGTGGACCAAGCGGCCTTGTTGCTTGTCTCCCTGTTGGCTCATGTTAGGCTGAACATAACATAACATAACATTGATAGCTAAAATGAAACAAGACAGAGAGATATGTCCAAAATCATGCACGGGGTGCTAAATAGGAACAAAGAAACATTTGTCTCCTTCTCTCCCACGGCCATGACTCAGGATCAACTGCTGAGACAGAATGCTGGATGATTGAAGGTCAGCAGATGTTGATGGTGGATTCTTATTATTACCTAAGTATTTCTCAGGTTTGTACGTGCTTCTGCAAAGTATTAAAATGGCTGAAAAGTACAAAATGGCTAACGTCTGGCTCATCACAGTGAACTGGAACAGTGGTGTGGTCAGGTGTGGTTGCTGGCTTTAAACCTGTGTGTGTGTGTGTGTGTGCTGGCTTTTCCCAGACAGCTGGATCAAGGAGAAGAAAAACCGTCGTGGGAAACTGTGTTCCATGCTTGAGCAAATGGCTCTGCCCGGCCTCTCTTTTTGCACCCCTTTCTCCCCCCACTCCAAAATCTGGACCTTTCCTGCACTCTGAGTCCAGGGAATGCCTAGCGAAGCAAGGAGAAGGGTTTGTTGTGGATCTAAACGATTAACACGGACAAGGCTTCCAGCGAAGGAGCTTGCTCTGCAGTGGAGGTAGCAATTAACTGTCTAAGATCAGAGACAGGAAGTGAGAAAGAAAGAGCAGGTGGATGGCCTGCTAATTTGAGGGAGACTGCATGTGTCATGTCATGTGTCATCAGGACGTTTGGAAATGCATGGCTCGGGAGAGAAACTAAAGGAAGGTGTGGGTGTTTCACTCTCGCACGTGCTGATTACATCCCTTTTTTGGGGCGTGCCTTCAAGTCAGTGTTGACTCCCGGTGACTGCCTGGACAAGTCCCTGCAGTTTTCTTGGCAAGGTTTTTCAGAAGTGGTTTGCCATTGCCTTCTTCTTCCTAAGGCCAAGAGGGTGTGCCTGGCCCAAGGCCACCCAGCTGGCTTTGTGCCTAAGGCGGAACTAGAATTCACAGTCTCCCGGTTTCAAGCCTGGTGCCTTCGCCACTACACCACTGGCTCTCTGATTATATCCCTGTTTATGCCTAAATGATGACTAGTTAAGTAGTGGTGCATCAGACCACAGTGGAAACGAGGGAATGAGCACATGTTGGACCTCCTTAGTATTCGGATGGGAGGTCATTAGGAAATAGTAGAATGGTAGGCTGGAGTGGGAGGTTAAAAGACATCCTAAAATAAGGCAACAGCGACTGGTTGGTTCTGCATCCAGACAGCTGCATGGACATGTCTATGAAGCATTCCAGTTTTGATCAAAGGGAAGGGACCTTCTGTAGAATGGGACTCCTGACCATCCAAGCTGAGGTTGTGGCTTGCTTAGCCAGAATAGCTGATGTATCCAGAACAGCATTTCTCTACCTTGACAGATGTTAAGGTGTGTGGACTTCAACTCCCAGAATTCCCCACCCAACATGCTGGCTGGGGAATTCTGGGAGTTGAAGTCCACACATCTTAGAGTTGCTAAGGTTGAGAAACGATGATTCAGAGCCACTGGATGTTCCAAAGGTAGAAGCAATCCTGTGAACTCATACTCTTCACAAGAGAAAAATAGAAGGGGGTGGAAAATGTGCCCAGTCCACCGGCTGCTGTATTTATTTATTTATTACTGTATTTATACCGTACAGTGAGAGTCGGCCAGCAGAGAAGCCGTTGATTTAAAGCTTGGAAGAATCTGACCTGTGGATCAGATCGGCCTGTTTCTGTCATCACCTTTGAGTTTTCATTGGATGAGGTGCTCAAATCCCTCCCTTAATCTGGGCTCAGTCCTGAGTTTCCCCTTTTTCTCTTTTACAGGGGAGAAAAAGTTCCAGTTTGATACCACGGAGAAACACATAGCCGTCTACCATGAACAGGGCTCTTCTTCGGTGCTGGTGGGAGCAGAAAACAAGCTTTACTATTACAACTTTGAGAATTCCACCCGCCATGTGGTAAGGAGACTGGGAGTGGGGGTGCGAAGTTTATCATCCAAATTTTAATTTTAGAATTGAAAGGGTCTCCAATCCAGCCTTTTGGAGTTGTGCCTGATTCTGGAAAACATTTCTTATCCCTCGACAATTATTACTGGCTTCCTTTTTTCCATCTCAGAAGCGTCACTTCCCCTGGGATTGGTTTAGAAACCTGCAAGGTGTGGGAAACTAATTGCCCTGCTGCAGCAACAGGAGATGGGCTGTTCTGTTTGCAACCGGGGTGGAAAGTTTTAGCATTTGAAGAAAGCTGTTGTAGTATGGAGTGCACCCCTTCTATGGGCCTGGTAGCCGGCCAACTAGCTATCTTCTCCTCCAGAATAGATCTCCTTCTCTAAATTCCCTTCCAACAACTAGGCCATTGAACACGCTTGATACTAAGAGGTCCCTCAAACTGTTATCTGTTGAAGCTTGATTGGTATCAGTAACTGACCAATACAGTGTTTCTCAACCTTGGCAACTTTCAGATGTGTGGACTTCAATTCCCAGAATTCCCCAGCCAGCATGGGAGTTGAAGTCCACACATCTGAAAGTTGCCAAGGTTGAGCAACATTGCACCAATACATTGCTTGAAACCAACCTTTGTCAAGGTTGGTTTCCTCCCCTGAGTAGCAGCTTGGTTGAGATATGAACATCCGTCCCTCTCTTCCATGTGCTAGAATAAGTCTACACAGAATAAGTCTACACTGAAGAGGCTTGGATTCCTGCTCTTTTGCGTTGACAGTTTCTGTGCAGAGGGCGGAAATGCAATGCCAAGTCCTTCAGCAGATGGTGTGGAATTAAAAAAAAAGAAGTGCATGTAATTATTTCTTCCCCATCTGTCTTTTCATACAGGAGCCTTTTGGTGTAAATAGAAGCAAGTCCATGTGCAGAAATCCTGTAAGTTTGGATTAATAGCTCAGTTCACCCACTCCTCCCTCCCTCCCTTCCTTCCTCTCCCTTCCCTCCCTCCCTCTCTTTTCTTTTCCTCACCTTCATCATGTCTTCATCTCTTTTTCAGGAGGAGGCCACCAATTACCTCACATTGGTCGGGAAGTATCAGGGCAAGGTGTTGATTTGTGGCACCAACGCTTGCCAGCCAACCTGTTGGAACTGGGTATGGTCCATGGATGTCTCCTCTTCTCTTTGCGTGACCTGTTGGCAGGTAGGCAAAAGGAAAGGACACTTGGGGACATCAGCTTTGTTCTGTTTTTTCTGCCCTCTGCAGGTAGACGGGAAGAAAGAATCAGGAATCAGTGCCCAGAGCTTAGCTCCCTTCGGCCTCAACAAAAATGCCGTTGTCTTTATTGATGGTAAGCCTGAAGAAATTGAAGGTCCTATTTAGGAATCAATCAGTGAACATCTCCAGATCATTTGTTCTGAAGCCTCCTTTCTTCCAAAGCCACTGTAGAGTTAGCTTGACATTCTTCATGATGCTTTGAAGTTCTTGGGATGGCTGTGGGGTCCCCTTTTAATTTTGTAAGTATTTTAATAAATACTATGATGTATTTTATATTAAATATAAAGATACAGCTTATATCTTTATTTTATATTAGGCCTCCACTCTTTTAGCCTTTCAGAAGGCCACTAAGACCTGGCTTTTTACTGAGGCGCTGGGATAGGATTGTATAGCTAGGAAGTATGGAATGACGAAAAGGTTTTGATTTTGGGTTTGATTTTATAGAAATGATGTTACTAAAAGTTTAACTAATAGTAAGAGATTACATTTGTGTAATATGCATTTGTATCTGTGTTGGAGAAGGTCGGAAGTCACTTTCTTTCCATATTTTCTATCTGTTCTGCACTTCCACAGTTTTTCTTTTTTCTTTAGTTCTGTACTCTGTCCTTTCTGTGCTCTATGTTTTGTATTTTACTTATACTTTGAAAATCAATACAGCTTGAAAGAAAGAAAGAAAGAAAGAAAGAAAGAAAGAAAGAAAGAATGGAAGTAGAGCAACTGGAACTTGCTGGTGGGTGGGCATCCCAAGGGGATGATTAAGGCACAGGGTTTTGTTTTGTTTTTGTTTTTACTGTTTTATGATTTTTTTTAATAGCTATTGGTTCTGCTGTTGTGGTGGTGAGCTGCCCAGAGTTGCTTAAGATGGGTGGCCATCTAAATCTTTTAAATAAATAAATAAATAAAATCTTCCTTCTTGTTTCTGAAAGCCAAGTTCCCTCTTGACTAGCGCATCCTTCGGTTTCGAAGGCTTGCCGTACACACTTCTTCTTTTTACTTATATATATATATATATATATATATATATATATATATATATGAATTTTATTAAGTTTCAAGCAAAGATAAAAGCTACAGAAAAACAAAAAACTACAAAGAGGACAAATAAAAACTAAAAAGGTGTGAAGACCCAAGAGATTTTTTTTAGTTACAGAAAGAGGTGACTTCTGACTTTAAACAGCAAGAATATACAACAATTTTCCCTAATCAATCCCTTACTCTATATTAAACCAAGATTACATTATTTCTATAAATCTTACCATTGGCACATTATAAAAATCACTAAGCATAGTTGCTCCCTCCCCTTATATTAAAAGAGAAAAGAACACACACACACACACACACACCCCTCCTAATCAACTCCCCCCTCCCACAAAGATAACATTTATCTGATTATTTCCTTCCTACTACTATTTTATACAGTACATTCCTGTCCACTGTAATAAAGATCGTTGTACACGCTTCCTGTTGCAAATCCCCATTATGGAATCCCTGGGGGAAATGGCACGGCTTCTTTGTGGGACCTCTGCCTGGAATCTGTTGGGTGACAGGGAAAGTTCCTGACTTGGCACCTTCCTCATCTTCTCTCTTGCCTTACAGGCAACGATATCTATTCTACTGTCAAGAAGTACCAATACAATGGGCGGATCCCTCGTTTTCGGCGGGTCCGAGGGTCTACTGAACTTTACACCAGCGACACAGTCATGAACAGTAAGTGTTGCAGTTCAGAGTGGTGTTTTCTAGTCCTAGCGAGTACCTGACTGTTTTATAGGGTTTTGCGATGAGGATTAAGGCAACATGTATGCTATTCCTACCTTGTGCGTGGGAGTGCGTGGGTGTTTATTTGTACACACTCACACAAACCCACGCATGCGCATACAGACACATATCTATATACAGATAGGGCATGGTTAGTGCAAGTTCGAATAATGCAATACTCGATTTAGTGCGAATTGTAAACTGATCCCAGGCTACGTTTAATGTGACCCAAAATTCAGTTAATGCAAGGCTCGGGGGTGTGCAATTGAGGCTAGTGCATGTACAGTTGTGGTTGGGGCTTTAGATGCTTGCACAGGGGACCTTTCACCTTTCACATAATCATTGTGTGTGCAAAATGGAGAAAAGGAAGAGGAAAACAGTCCATGTTTAAAAAGAAGAGGCATGTTAGAGCAAAACTTCGATGTGATTGAACAACAGGAACATGGTCACAGCTAAAACAGGATGAGGTGTTGGAATGGCAGAATCTACAGTAGAATTTTTCTGTTTTTATTTTGCTTTCGACAACTGCTCTGCGACTTTGTTAACCCCAGATTTAAATGACAAGTGTATTCTTTTTATCGTTTACTGGAATATTTCATTAATATAAATGTTTAAGTTTACAATTTTTCAGTGCCTATTTCCAGCAAGCGGGAACCAATTACTGGGTTTTCCATAGAAATACCACTTTGACTAGTGTGAATTCGAATTGTGCGACTATTTTGTGGGATTCATTAACCACACTCATCGAGAGCTACCTATAGACACAACATACGCACATCCCGATATGGACTTGTAGATGGTGATCAATACCGTCTGAAAGTTTCCTTTACATCCCTGAAGACTTACCTAATTTTGAAAACTGAGCCATGAGCTGCTTTGAGACATTCTTTCAAAGAACTGTGAGATAACGTATAAGAAAGAACGAATGCTTTCCCTTCAAGAAGTAGTTTGTGACCTGTATCGAGGGTTGATTGGATAGCAGAATGGCTAGTCAAAAAAACCCAGTTGGTCCAGCTAGTTGATGAAGTCCACAGATGCCCCTTTTCAAGAGGGCTCAGGGCCACCGTGGCAATTTTTCCATGGTGCTCTGCATGGGCAGAAAATGGGGCACTGTGGGACCTCCTTAAAATGGTAGTTCCCATTGCTGGTCTGGATCAATGCTGCTGCGACTGTAACTCACTGGAAGGCGGCATTGCCAAGGATGCCTCCAACCTCAAGGGGAATTCTCCTCTGAATTGGGAAGCTGATTCCACCATTCACAAGACCTGGTTCTTTCAAGGGCAGGGAGACCATGGATTTTCCAGCCCCTGAGTAGAGGGTGAGCTTTGGGGTTACAGAGGAAGAAAGAAAGTCTAAAACAAATACAACCCTTGCCCACAGGAGTTAGTTGGAACAAGAAGGAGCTATGCAAAGGCCTCCTGTGTAATTAACGTCATGGAGGATGAGTTCTTGAATGCTGGAAATCCCTGATAATGAGGCTCAGATGATGCAAGCTTCCCTCCCTGGGTCCCTCCGGAGGGCCTTTCCACTCCCAGCTCAGCGGCCTTTCCAAACAGAACAAAAGTGACTGGCTGGGCTTTCTCCCCTGCAGGGAGTCTGGCGTTCCCTCTGTTGACAAACTCCGCCTCTGAGCGCTGATGTGATGGAGCCAAAAGGGCCCCTTCCATGGACAGAAGGGAGGGGTGGTCAAGCTCAGAGAACGCCATGGATTTCAGAAGTGCCAAATCATCTTCGGAGGTGGAAAAACACTTACCTCTTGCCTAAACCTTCAATGATGGTTTGGTTGGAACGTGGGATATTGGGACTGGGGGAGGGCTTAGCATGTGGTGCAGACCTAGCTGGTATGATGTGTTGGTCATGTTTGATCGGATGATCAGATTAACCCGTTTTCTGTGTTTGCTCAACTTGGTTAACCCTAACCAAGCTTAATGTGTTATACACATGCACCTCACCGTTTTTTTCCCTGGTCTGATTAAACATATTGCATGTACAGAAAAACAGTGGTCAGTAACCAGACATGGGTGTTTGTGAAAGTTCTGAGCTGAAGGACCTGCCCAGGTTCACTGCTTGCTTTCTAACCTCACCGGCTCTTGCCTCCTATCAGATCCACAGTTTGTGAAGATTGTGGCCATAAAGCAAGAAGAGGCCTACAATAACAAGATCTACTACTTCTTCCGAGAGGACAACCCTGACTGGCCAAGGAATCCTTTGGCCCCAAGAAAGATCTCCAGGGTGGCTCAACTGTGCAAGGTCAAGAATGGGTTGTGGAAAGGCTCCTGTGGTGTTTTACTAAGTTGATAGCTTACTTTTGGTGTGAACCAAGCCCTCATGGCTGTCAACGATCGTGGGTGAATGATGACAAGTGCACTGTGATGCAAACAATGTGGCTCCTGCACTTGCATCAGACGTCACAATATGTAGAGGTCCTTGTGTCAATGATCAATGGTGTACCATTGTGTCAATGATGCAGTGATGCTATGATGCCCTTGCCATTTTCATCTCTGTGTGGCTTGCTGTGGGCCCTGCAGCAGCCGATGGGGTACGTGGCTTAGAACAACAGTTGAATCCAGTCATTGTGGCTTCTTCAGTCAATCATCGTTTAGCAGAATGCACGAGGCAGCCTGTGTCATCTTCTCACCCCCCTAGAAACTTTTAGATCTGAACTGTAGATTTGTGCAAAGTGAGTGGGAATGGTAGTGAAATGAGATGCCATCCATCCAAAGGGTCTTGGATTAGTTTTTGACCCTGAGTCACAAATGGCTTCTGCAAACATCAAGCTTTCTTTTCCGTTTTCAAAATGATTGGAATGGGCACACATCTGAGTCAGGAGTGTTTATTTGCTGCTCTCCAATAAGCCATTTTTTCCATTCTCTCTGCAGGGAGACAGAGGGGGCAGCGGTTCCTTCTCTGCGGCCAAGTGGACAACTCTCCTGAAGGCCACCTTGCTCTGTGTGGACTCTGCCACTAACCGACACTTTGACTGGCTTCAAGACGTCTTTATTATTGAGTCGGACCACTGGTTCGAGACAAAGATCTACGGGCTCTTCTCAAATGAGTGGTGAGTGTTCTGCTCCTTGGCCATAAATCACCACCAGGGGACCTTTGGCTGGCTTTCAGTGTGGAGTGGAGAACCTTCTTCCCCTGCAGGTACTTTTCTCCCTTCTTCCCTGTTTTACCAATATGGCATGGAATTGGATTATGGGCAAGGACCTCACCTTGATTTTCAATGAGAAATGGAATTAAAACAAAATAGTTCCCCTTGCTGAAAGGCGGGTTCCTTGGGTGTCGTTTCCACAGGGGTTACTCGGCAGTCTGTAGCTACTCCGTTGGTGACATCAGTGAACGCTTCCAGACGTCTCCTCTGAAAAACTACAGTGGAAAAATCCCTGCTGTGAGGCCGGGAGAGGTAAAAGACAGTGGTGAATGTTGGTTGGAAATGTTACCTTTCCAACGTGAAGTCAATCTGGAGTCTACACGATAACTCAGAGAGGATGAGATGTAATGAATAAAAGCATAGGACAGTGTTCTCCATCCTGGCTTCTTCTACTCATTTTTCTTTATTACGGATGTAGAAGTGTATGCCAGAAATATAAAACCTCTAGTTAGTTTACTTTGGTTTGGTTTATGTTGAGGCTTCAGCTTGTCCATATTTAATTTCATTTGTTCTTAGTCATTTACGTGCGCATATAATTTGGAAGCCTTCAACAAAGCATTTGTTTAAGAATGCCTTGCATGCTATGCTCTATCCAGTCGAATTCACATGGACGTTTTAGTTCCACAAAGTGAACACTATGCGAGTTTTTCTTTCCCTTTTTTCCATCACAGTAATCATACATGTAACATACATGAGAGTTCTCAACACTTCCCTTCTCCAGTTTAAAGTTCTATTCATATCACACAGGAACAAACTGGGTCTCTCTCTCTCTCTCTCTCGCTCTCATCTATCATCAAACCCACCTCCCTCTTTCTCCGAACCACCCCCATCATCCATCTGTCCATCCATCCATCCCACCTCTCTATCCATCCATCCATCCATCCATCCATCCATCCACTTACTGTCCTCTATCAATCCATCCACCCACCCACCCATTTCTCCCCCCTGCCCTCTCTCTATTCACCTTCCTATCTGTATCATCTATCACCTATCCATCCCTGGTGCCTTTCTGACATACTTGACTATACTCCCAATCATTCCTATCCACCACAGATTTGTGAAAAGGATGGAAATGTACAGTATTAGCCATTGAATATCCCCACTGTTTTAGTCATTCTGAAAATAGGATTCCAGTCCTCCTGGCTTAGAGAAATCTGCAGATCTCTTCAGCATTTAGTAAATCAAAAGCCGAAAGAGCATGTAGCTGTTGGGTCTCTATGGAGGTCCTTCTTCATTCACCTCTATAGCATCATCTCTGTGCCTTTCTTGACAGTGTCTAAAAGGAGATCAACAGACTCCACCTGAGACTTTCAAAGTGGTAGACAGCTATCCAGAGGTGGCCCTCCAAATGAATGGGAAAATCATATTCTACAGCAAACACCACTATCATCAAATTGGAGTCCATGAGGTTCAGGCAGCAAATGGTGTCACCTACAGTGTTCTGTATTTAGCCACAGGTAACCAACAAGCAATTTGTAATTTTAAGTTGTGAGTGAACGTTTTGGTAGGAAGGTCAACCCTGAAGCTGGTGCTACAGTTTTTCTCTCTAAAGATTAGAACTTAGGGTTGGAAAGGGAGATTGGCCCAAGATCATCCATCCTTTGTGTTTCATGGCTGAACAGACATTTTAATCTGAATGTCCATGGGAGAAGCCCTACAATCTAATCCAGAAGTGAGCTCTCCTGGAGTTTGGGTTACAAGATGGTCGCTTTCAGGCATCTGGAACATTTCCCACCATCTCTTACAATTAATCTGGGTGGTTGAAACTGATGGGAAGTCAAAGTCAAAGCACCTGGAGGGCCTCCAGTAGTGTGTCCCTGCTCTAGTCCCTATACGGGCTTCCAACCTAGTATTATAATCCTTCCACACTGACCTTTCAACAGAAGATTAAATGTTGACCTTTCAATAAAAATTCAGCCAAAAGAAGTTTCAGAGATCCAAAAGAAGAGGATCAGCATGCCTTTTCTGGAGGACTCCTTATTCAAGCAGGAGGAGTTGCAAGATCAAGGCTGAGAGGAACCAATGGGCTTGCGAAATGCAGCCAAGCAATGACATTACTGGATTACCCCGTCTTGCTTTGGCCCGAAGAAATGCTTGATTGCAACAGCAGAGAATGTACAGGGCTCAGAGTCAGAGAAATGGGTTGTAGGAATTCTCTGAGCTTGGTTTTTCATTTGCAGATGTCTCATTCTCCCTTCATTCAGGAGCATTTTCGATGATGTGGTCTTGGAGAAGGGAGATTTGTGGGTTAGGCTGTGTGTTGCGTAATTACCTGTCCTACCAGCTTTGTATGGGATTGGAAGGGCTGCACTGTTGAGGGTTGTTGCTTTCTATGTGACTTATCTGTCTTTATCAGGTTTTTGTTACCATGATGAGGTGCTATCTCTTGCTTATCTGGGGGTGGATTAAGGATTGTGTGATTAAGTGGGAGGTTGTGGTGATCTGCTTTGCTTTCACTTTCGACTTCTGGCTGTTCCTTGAATGAGAACTCCTACAACCTGAATGTTTGATTGCTGGGATAAGGCCATAACATGGAAACTAGTCAAAGATGGAAGAGCAGGAAGAAAGGACCATTCTAAAAGGAAGGACCAGGTCATACATGGCAACCTTTTCACTTCAGTGGATTTGAATAGGTTTTAATCTTGCTTTTCTATCCATGTCCCTTTCTTTCTTGATCTTGCTAATCCTTTTTCCCCCCTCCTCCCATATACAGACAAAGGAAGCATCCATAAGGTGGTAGTCTTACCAAAAGGAGCCATGAATATCCTGGAAATCCAGCCTTTCCAGTCCCATGCGGTCATCCTCTCCATGATTTTAGACCATTCAAGGGTAAGAAAGACTCCATGGCTTGGAGACTTAATAATGATGGGCTTCATGCGTTGTACTAGGCTACAATGCACTTGTTTAGTTTTGACTTAGCGTGCGTTGAACCCAGCTTTGTTGTCTTTGTAAACTGGGGTATGTGGTTTAAAGCTTTTTTGTAAAGTCGGCCAGCATGGCTTGTTCAACAAACCACAGTAAAAGCCAATCATGGCTTTTACTGGCTTGTCGTTCTCTTCAGACAATCTGAAGGAAGCAGTTGTATTGGTGGGGGGTGGTTGGGGATGGGCTAAAATTTCTTCAGAAGCATGCAGGGGATTCTTGCCCTGGTCTAAATTTGTGTTTCAACATCCAAAAGTGGATTCTTTTTTTAAAGTGAGCAATTCACAGGTGCGTGGAAGCCTCCTTTCTGTATTTTTCAAATATCTACCATCTGGTTTTTCGTATGTGGCCATAAAGTGTACAACTACTAAAGTATACAACAACTTTAATATGTCAAGTATACAACTACAGTTGGAGCAGTTGTATTGAACTAGGAAATGGTTTAGTTCCACAATGGCTGAGGGGCTCATCCTGATGGGTTCAGGACATCCTTTGGGAATTTATCCAGAGGTGTCTGCATGTGCAACAAACATAAAAATCAGATGGAGCTTTGATTGCAGCATTGTAGTCTCCACCTTGACTTTTTTGATCATGCACTGGGGATATTCCTGAATTTATGTGAGTGTCCAGCTGTTGTTGGACTCTGGCTCCAGCTTCCTTTATCATGGATCCTGCTGGCCAGGATGTCAAGTTCAGGTTCTATGATCCTGGGAGGGCTTCTCCACATCTGGCTGACTACCTCTTGATGGTCAAGAAAGCTCATTTCAATGGCTCTTTTATTTTGCAGAATGAATTATTTGTGGCCTCAGCAGATGAGATGGTGCAAGTCCCCATGGCCACCTGTGGGGCATATAAGAACAACTGTGAGAGCTGTGTGCTGTCCAGAGATCCCTACTGTGGATGGATCAATGAGAAATGTACTTCTATTTATGAGCATGATAATGGGTATGTTACATAATTTACATCCTTTGTGTGATGGCATCATGGCATACCTGAGATCATCAGGGTGTCTTAAAGCATTTCTAAAGCATAAATATTATGCCACTATCCCAGTTAGGTGTATTCATGCAACTACGCTTCGCCAGGTCAGGTGAAGATCTTATAGGCTGTATTCCTACATACTAAGCTTGGTTAGCGTTAACCTCAGCTAGTTATTTGAGTGGCTTATCCTCTTGCATGAACCCAGCCAAGCTGATTACTGTTGAGCTGGTATATTGTACAAACCCAGAAAAAGGGTAATCCAGAAACCTGGTAAAATGTGTGAGAACATGGCCTCTGAGTAAGACAATGAAACAATTTCATAATGAATCTTCAGCTAGTTTTTCACAAGCCAAACAAATGTAAATAATCATGTGACTACTATATATCGTTCATGGAGATGCAGCAGGCTGATCCTGTGATGGCCTAATTTATGAAGGGACATGATGTTTAACTTGATTTTTCAATTTCTTTTTTAGAACCGTCTTGCAGTCTCTAAGCCATGATGTCCCTCAAGACATTTGTGCTTCTTCAGACTACAGGCCCCCCTCCAGAGGTAATATTCACACAAAAAAACTTGAGCGTTCTTAAGAACTAGGAGGCAGAAGATGTTTCCTGCCCCAAACTGTGAGAAGGTGTTCTAAAAAGCCCAGTTATATCATTCCACAAGGAACTGGAAGAAAAAAGGAAAAATTGAGGTTTTGCTAGAAAGGATGGCCACCAGGCAAATCTCTGAAGTAACAGCGGATCGCAGAAAAGAGGGGTTTTTAATTTTAGGATGAAGAAATAGATAATTACCTAGCTGGTATTCTGGAAACTGATTGAGGTTTATAAAATTACTCGTATTAGAACTCAGGTTTTTTTGCTTGTTATATTGGTAACTGCCCCAAACTCTGGGCAGTGAATAACAAAGGGAAACACATCAGAAATCATACAAAAGTGAAATAATCAAGTTAAAAATAAAACAGAAATGTGCATGTGTAGAGGAACGCCCATGTGCCAATCAGCTGAAAGCTTGTTGGAAAAGGAAGTTTTTCAGGATGTTCCTGAAAGTAGGGTACCGTCTATACCTCCAGAAATAGCACCTTCCATAAAATGGGAGAAACCACAGAGAAGGCCTGCCATCTTGTCCAAGTCCCATGAACTTTGGACAGAGAAGGGACTCTTAGCCAGCTTTCCCCCTTAATTTTGGGGGTTCGGCCACAAATATGAAAAGAGGTCATCTAATGACACTGGCTTGATGGTAGATGTGGAGCAGATAGTCTCTCCCCAACCTGAAAAAAGTACATCATGGAACTGGCTACCACAAGACACTAGCTTGAGGGTTTTAAAAGGAGATGGGAAATATTCATGAAGGGAGACAGATATGCCATGTCTCTCCCACCATTGACCTTCCTTCTTTTTTTCCTTCCTTCCCTTCAGGAGACAGCAGCAGTGACTACGTGAAGAATGTCACAGTGACTCCACAGTCCCGCCATTTCTTGAATTGCTCTGAAGAATCTCACTACGCCAATTACACGTGGTACCACAAAGACAGGCCAGTTGCACATTGCAGCTCTGGGCATCACCACTGCCTACACTTCATTGACAATATGACAGATGAGCTCTATGGCATCTATTCCTGCACTTCCCAGGAGGATTGGTTCAATCAGACAGTCAAAACTGAATACCTGCTGAAGCCCTCTGAGGGCGTGAGCTTCAGGTATGCGGCATCAGTGGGATGGGCCTCCATGCCATCTTTATCATTCTGGCTGGGGTTCCTGCATATGATAGCAGTAGTCTTGATCATCCGATAAAGCCAGATCTTTTGTGGACCAGCAGCAGGAACATTCACATCGTGCCCCTTCTTATCAGTATGTTCAGGAGCGTCCTTACTGAAGGCATCTCACAGGTCAGATGGTGGTAGAGCTGAACCGTCCTGAGGATCAAAGCAGATAGTCTTCAAAGCAATGTCTCCTTGATCTTTCTTGACAGCAGGATGGAGGCAAGGAAGGAGAGACTCCGGGGAAGGAAATGACTGATATCCTCACTGAATCAGGCAGGGAGAATGTAGACGCATTCTCCCTGCCCAATGGGAAAGCTTTGGGTGGCCTTGAGACCTGACTAATCTAACCCTGAAAATGAAGAAGAGTTGCACAGAATCATTTAACAAGATCTCTGCTAGAAGACTGGCCAGTTGCTCTTCCACAAGTTAACTCCTTCCTGCCCTGGCCATTTATAGAACGGTGTTGGTTCTCTGCTTGTTTTCCATGTCAGTAGATCACAGACTTCTCAAAATCCCTTGTGTTTCTAAACAGTTACAGAATATTTATTTATTATATTTTCTCTTTCTCCAGCTGTTTGCTTTGTAAAGTTGGTCCCTGACCTGTATTGTTTGTTCCCCCATTTCTGTTCGTCCTGGTTCTTTATACAATTGTGTGTGTGTGTTTTTAAATCCACCCAACTGTTTTCTTTGGAAGATGTGATTTAATATATCTTGGTAGATGCATGTTCTCAGTCGCCTAAAGGTGGGCTGGGAGAGCAGGCCGGAAAGGCCCACCTTTCAGGGTGGTGGATGAAAAAATAAGCAATGGTTGACCAGCTGTTCTTTGGAAGCTCTGGTTTCTTGAGAACAGACCTAAGAGAGGGGCAGAGTTTTTTTGTGTAAATTTCTGGGGTGAAATTGCTTTCCCTGATGGTGAACCAAGAGTGGTCTTTAAGCTGCTGTCCAAGACTCACTCAAGACCCAAACATTACAGGCTGTGGTTTTGAGAATAAACTGTGAAATGAAGCTGTCCTCCTCGAATTGAGTGCTACTTAGACTTTCCAGCCAAGAAGGCATTTCTTTGCTATGCTATATTTTTTTAAAGATTCATTCCTTAACTAGCTTTAGTAAGTTTCCTTGTTGTTGATATTGTTGTTCTGTGGTTCCTTCAATGCACTTTAAGCTAACAATATATTATTAATGGAAGGGACCCAAAGCAGGGGCACTCAAAAAAGTCAAGATGGCACCCACATGGTAGAAGGAGCGGGCTGTTTAATCACATGGCTGTGGCTGCCGTTTTGAGGGGGGGGTTGACACACATTCCCTTTGGACAGCCCTAGACCAAAGGCTTACTCCTTTTTGTGTCTTGCCTTGCAATTTCTTTGTAGCTAAATGTATTTTTTTTAATATAGTGCTTAAAAAACAAAAGAAAGGAATAAAGTTTTATCATACACCACTGCAGTAAAATCTACATTTCTTAGCAATCTGGGGTTTACCAGTCTGTGGTTCCCTCTGGAGATATTTTGATCCATCCAGATCTGCTCACATCTGCATGTGGACGCTCACATGATCTTCTATTTGTGTAATACAGACATTAAAAAATGCCCACTGAGCTTCTGCTCTCATCTGACCAAATTTGAACTTTAGATAACTTATGCAATTAGCCTTTCTACAAATGCAGATACTTCCTCTTTGTTCTTCTCTCTTTGTCTTTGGAAATTTAGCTAAGCCACATCTCTTCCCCCCACCACCCTGGTCTCTTACAATTTCCTTGTAAGATATGTTGGCAATGAGATGACAATTTAGCCAGAAATCATATAGAGCAGCCTTTCTCAACCTGGTCTCTTACAATTTCCTTGTAAGATATGTTGGCAATGAGATGACAATTTAGCCAGAAATCATATAGAGCAGCCTTTCTCATCCTGGTCTCTTACAATTTCCTTGTAAGATATGTTGGCAATGAGATGACAGTTTAGCCAGAAATCATACAGAGCAGCCTTTCTCAACCTCTTGACTCTGGAGGAACCCTTGAAATATTTTTCAGGCCTTGGAGAACCCCTGCACCATCAGGCTCAAATCTAGGCCAGAAGTTACAACATTATTATATTAGTTTCATGGGGAGGTCTATATATATATGCATTAACAGTGTTCCTAAACTAAAAATAAAGAATGAAACTTGCCTCTTTAATGTGAAGTTGCCTGAATTTGAAATAATGTTTTGAATAACCCCTAGTGACCTCTTGTGGAACCTTAGGGTGCCACGGAACTCTGGTTGAGAAACCCTGATATAGAGGCTTGGCCCTGATGGTACTCAAACCACAGATTATTTTAGTTTGTAGACATTTCTTTAGAAGTCTGCCCAGAGGCACTTTCGAGAGAACTTCAGTAGCATTGTTCTCTTCTCTTTTTCCTGTTCTATTTTGATGGTATTTTGGAGACCACACTAGATCTATACAGAGAATTCCAAATCTGTCTTGCTTTTATCATGCTTCCTGTTTTTTGTTTCTTAGTTCCGTTCCTAATATAATACACACACAGCTCTGTTCTACTGATGGCTTTGGCTTCAATGGCTATTATAAGGCTGCCATTTTTCAGTTCCTCTAAATAAACAAAGAAAGAAACCCACCCCATGTATCAATAGCAAATACTGGGGATGACTCATAATGCCAACAAGGAGTTGACTTTTTCTCTGGCATCTTTGCCTTGATGGAAATACCTCCCCTGCTGAATCTGTTAGAGGACCAGATCTGGTCCTCTAGCATGGAATGGAAGAATTGCAAATGAGCTTGGACATCATCTAGCCCTACCCGCTACATCCTGCTCAGGGCAGGAATTCTGCAGTGAATGCTGATAACAAAAAGAAGGCGACCAATTATACGTCCCCACCTGATGATCAAGGCACTTCAGATTTTTTTTTCATGACATAATGATACTAACATACTTCTAATAAATAGCAATACTGATACTCCCTTTTTTAAAAAATGCAGTCAAACCTAGTAGCTGTTGACAGACATCCTCTGTTGTAATTTTCAGAGCCAAGCCTCAGATTTCAGTTCTTCTTTTTAAGTCAAATCTCGCCCTCCTAAATTACTCTCTTTTTTTATTTGTGTACCCCGGAAGATCACAAGGACTTTTAACACTCTGCAAATGAATATTCACACAGAAAGCGAGAGTTTGCTCTTCTGCTTTGTATTAAAAGGGTGACTTAAAAAGAAAATCGGAAAGTTTAGGCAGAGCCTGTTAAATTCAGACACACCTACAATCTCTTCTGATTATACTGTAGGTTTGGTATAAAGATTTTTAATAAGGATAACTTCCATTAAAAAGGTAAAGATGCCCTTATGTGGAGCTCAGCTCCTAGTAATTACATGGCCGCTTAAATAGAATTTTTTTTTTTTTGGCACACCATGGAAGTAATTTACCACTGCCTTCTTCTGGAATGTATTTTGATTTCTCAGTCTTGGCTACAGTCCTGGGACCTCTCCCATTCAAACAGGTCCAGTGCTGAGTTCTCAAATAGACAGGCAGGCCTGCTGCTCCTTCCTGTTTTAACAGTAGAATTAACATCCTGTTCCAAGCGATCTGTAAATTTTACCTTTCACCTGGATAGTTTTTTTTTCCAGACATGCAGTAATACTTCGCTCGTTTTTATTGAGGAAATTTTTACAGAATAAAAACGTTTAAAAGAAACAGAAAGAAAAAGAAAAGTGGTGAGAAAAGAATAGAGAAATGAAAGAGAAAGGAGAGAAATAGGAAAAAAGACAAAAAGACAAAAAAGATAAAGAAATGGCTTCTGACCTTCTTTACAGCAGTTATAAGTGCATTCAAACTTTATCCTCGCTCTCTAATGTTACATCATAACTCCCTTCTTTCCATAATCTACGCTTTCTAATCATCAAACCCATAAAGTACATTTTTTTCCATTATCAGCAAAAAGTCCATCAAGGGTTTCCAATCACTGACAAATGTAGGTATTGTCTCTTCTCTAATTAAACAAATTAACTTTGCCATCTCTGCAAATTCTGTCATCTTCACCAACCGTTCCTCCGTTGTCGGTATTTCAGAGCCCTTCCACCTTTGTGCAGATAATAATCTCACTGTGTCCAATCTTTCTAGTTGTTTGTCCATTAGGCGGTGTTTGTTCATTGTGTACTAAAGTTCCTGTTTGCATTATAAGAAGTAATAATAGAACAACACGGGCATTGGTTTGAATATTCCTTGGGGCTTTCTTTTTGTTTAAATATAGTACCAAATCTTTGTCTTGCCCAGTTGGTACACATGTCCCTGCTGTATTACCTCTGAACTAATGGTGCCAAAGACAATAGCATGCGTCTGTAGGCCAGCTGCCTTCTGAATTACACTTACATGAAATGTAGGAAGAAGGCCCTTAATGGAAGTCAATCGGGAATATCTGGAGGTCACACAGTCTTCACCCTT
The DNA here is from genome assembly GCF_035149785.1 of Candoia aspera. Taxonomy (NCBI): domain Eukaryota; kingdom Metazoa; phylum Chordata; class Lepidosauria; order Squamata; family Candoiidae; genus Candoia; species Candoia aspera. The sequence continues at coordinate 5,391,610 of NC_086165.1, read as the reverse complement.
GACTTATGTAGTGCCAGAGAGACTGGCAATTGTAGGCACTAGAAAGCGTGGGGCAGGTTATGAAGACCACGCCATTCTGTCCCTTGATTTCTTACTGCCTCCCTTTATTCTCCTTCAAATATTCTCTCTAATGGTAGGACCGGCCATCCCTGATATTTTGAACCAAGTGATTTATTTTGAGCATAGCCCTGTAATGGAATGTGGTAAGTTCAACTTCAGAGACCTCCTACCTTGTCTGAAGTCCATGTTTTAAAATCAGCAAGGTAGCAGCCTGCTTTCTGGTTGGGCATGCCAAGTGATCAGTTCTGCTGCAAGAAATAACATTCCACCTTTGGAAATTGGCACACCATCGCAGGCACTGTCCTGTGTCAGGTGTTCTGTTGACTTCCCAAATTCCCATACCCACGTAATGTCTGTCAGAAGAAGGATGGAACATGTTTCTTCTATTCCCCATGCATTTGAAGAACAGAGATAGGAAGAATTGGGGATCATGCACGCAAAGTTAGTTTTGTGGTTCTTGTTCCTGCAGGAAGCCAATCTGAGTACGGTTTCTTTTCTGTCCTTTTTTATTTATTTTTATAGTTATTTATATTTTAGATTTCTAGGGCTCCCCAACAACTCTGGATGCCATATAAGGATTAATAACAGGGGAAAAAAGCCTAATAGATTAACACTACAAGTGAGAGACCATAATGCCAGGAGGAGAAAAAAATGTAAATCCCTTAAATAACATATTGGTCATGGTCATCTTCCATATAGACTACTATAATGCGCTCTACATGGGACTACCCTTGAAGAGTATCTGGAAGCTACAGCTGGTCCAAAATGCAGCCATGTGGCCGATTTTAGGTGCTTCAAGATCAGCACACATTACTCCCTTGCTCTGCGAGCTGCATTGGGTGCCAGTTTGCTTCTGGGTCCAATTCAAGGTGTTGGTTATCGCCTTTAAAGCCCTACATGGCATGGGGCCAGGTTATCTGAGGGATCGTCTCATCCCCGTTACATCAACCCGTCCCACCTGATCATGCAGAGAGGGCATGCTACGGGCCCGGCCTGCAAGAGAACTCCATCTGGCGGGGTCCAGGAGGCGGGCCTTCTCTGCAGCAGCTCCTGCCCTTTGGAACACCCTTCCCCTGGAAGTGAAGTTAGCCCCCTCCCTCCTGGACTTCAGAAAACAACTGAAGACCTGGTTTTGCCACCATGCCTGGAGTGGGGAGAGGAAGAGCCATTCTTGGGTTTGGTTGGTTCCCTAGTCCTACTGGGACCAGTCTTATCCCCTCATAGGTGGAATTAGATCTACCATCACTTGGATTTCATTGCATTTTACATTTATTGATTACTGGTATTATTTATGATTTTATTGAGTTTTAAATTGTTTTTATCGTGAACCGCCCAGGGTCCCCCATGTGGGGGAGATGGGCGGTGATAAAAATATGATAAATAAATAAAATAAATAAATATTCTCTATAGGGGGTAAGCGCCCCATCCTAGCCCAGGGTATGGGGAGGGTGTGGGGTGTGGGGAAAAAACCTGGTCTTCCAGTTGTCTTGGAGGACAGTCCAAGCCTCAGTGGGAATGTCTTCCCAAGGGGAATTTCAGTTAGAATAACTTTCAGCTTGTTCAGAAGGTCCAGTGTTTCTCAAGCTTGGCAACTCCAAGCTGTGTGGACTTCATCTCCCAGGATTCCCCAGCCAGCTGGGGAATTCTGGGAGTTGAAGTCCACACAGCTTAAAGTTGCCAAGGTTGAGAATCCCTGAAAAGGTCTGTTGAATCCAGCATCCTCTTCTTCTCACCACAGAGGACCACATGTATCTTAACAGCCTAGGTGAAGGCAATCTTTTCTTCTCAATTGTTGCCCACAAGCAGAACTATCTGGTGGGATCGTGTCTCCATAGATCCATTTAGACATCTGGATTAGTCACTACTGATCATTTGATCCCCTATGAATTTAACTAATTTCAAGCCTTGGAGGAGGAGAGCTTTGTTAGCCTATGGCAGCTCCCAATCTGGAGAAGCCTGTTAGAATCTTTTCTGACCAACACGTGTTAATAAGCTTTTATTGCTCACTTGCATCCCAGGCATGGAGTGGCGATAAAATTTGCAAAAGTTTATGACTTTGAACAAAATTTGCACCAGGAAAGCTGATGCCAGTTAATACAATTTGCTAGTCTGCCAGATCCCTCTTGATTTTTGGAAGCCTGCAAATTTATCACCCTTCAGCGCATCTTGTGACAGGGAATTCCATTCATGTCTTGTTAAAAACTCAACTATCTTTGGTTCTTTCCATATTCTTGCCAGGCAGTTGGATGATTCTTAGATATTAACATTATGAAAAGTCCCACCCAGTCATTCTTCCTTCCACATGCCCACCCACATACATGATTAAAAAGAAGAGAAAAAAAAGCAATGCTTTTTATTGCCTACTTTTACCAGAAGCAATGAACTTTGTCTGGATTGCAAATTTACCATAATTCAGGAACTGACCACATCACTGGATAACAACTAAGGAACACTGGATTTACCTGAAGATTTAAAGTAAGTTGGAAAACTGCTAAAATTGCATAAGATACGGCTGTTCTTGCCAGAGATCTTAGGGGTGATTTTGTCAACACTTCATGACATTTAGCAATCATGGAGGGTTTTTTTTAAACTTATTTGAACAACAACAACAACAAAAATGCAAAATCACACAATGGCATCCTGGGCCTGAAGAACTGGCCAACCCCCATTACAATTCACTGGAATTTAGACACTTCTAAACTTATTAGATGCCTCTCAATATATCTTAGTAAAAGCACACGGGGATCTTTGTGATTCTGACACTTTGGGGAATTTATCAGTGGCCTTTGCTCTCTTGAGATGGGCAGGAACTACACCGTAGGCTCCCCAGAGCATAGAGGGGTGGGGAGAGGACCAGATCCAAGACGCACTTCTGCTTCGGACCTTTTGCGCTCTGTTTCTGCACCTCCTCTTGCAGAGACAAGCTGGCCTTCCTCTTCCCACGCTTCCTCTCAAAGTTCACAGGTGCTGGTTCACGTTCTGTGAGTTTCCTCTTCTGAGGATCTCCCTGAGAATGTCCTGCCACTGGCAGAACCTTAAAGCCAAGATGACATCCAGCCGTAACACCAGGTGGACTCAATTCCTGCAGTGTCCATGAAAAGAACCAACCCCTGCATCAGCCTGGTCTCAGGCCAGAGATCTCTTCTTCTTTATCAAATGTTCTCTGTTCTTCTTCAGGAAACAAATCATCCCTGTTCTGAAATTCAGGGGGCATGAAACCATCTCCTTGGTAAGAAGCAATATAGAAGTACTGTCATGAGCACTGAGGGTGAGCAGGAGGGGGCCCCCATCCAGGGGGGAAAACGCATGCGTAGTACTGAGGAGTTAAGCAGCCATTCAAAGAGACACAGATCAGACTTGCCTTGACTTTTGGGGTTTATCTGTCTGGGTTTTTCCCACGCTTCTTCAGTTTGTTAGGATTTTCTGTCTAATGTAGCAGTAATAAAACACTAGAGACCTATTCCTTGTCTCAGCGTGGTTCCTGGCTGTTAGGACAAGTACTACTGACTTGCTTCTTTCTTAGGGTCCCCAAAACTTCCATTTTTATCTTCTTATTTCAGAGAAAGAGGAACTTTTCTGCTCAGACATTGTGTCTGATTAGTAAATCTAATCCTCATGGTTGACCGGCTCTTTGGTTGAGTGGATCCTAGGCAAATCATATTCCGCTGAGTCTTAGTGGTGGCTCCTGAAAGGTGTCTTGCCCTAGCTAAGAACCTTCTGTTATGGAGTCACCAGGCAGGCTCAGCTCTAAGGAGACATCTATTCTACATCATTCCTAGCAGTGGTCTAGGCCATACAAAATCCATCCTGTGCACTTAATTCTGGGGAGACAAGCTGGCACTTGATTGTAATGACTAGACCACAGCATATCTCAACTAAGTCATTACAATTCCAGAGCTCATAAGAATGAAAGAACTAACCTAGGTCATACCTTTGGACCACCTATCCCACATTCTTTTCCCATTGTGGTCAGCTCACAAACAAGATTGGAGGGGGTGGGTGGGAAAGGTCCTAGGAAAGTGGACCTTCCTTCTTGACTTCCCCAACACCTGGCATTGAGAAGCATTCTAGATAGAGATGGTGGAGGGCATGCATTGAGTAGGAAATGTTCAGGAGATATCTCTGAATGTATTTACTCTAGATTTCAGTGCATGGTTGTGCTTTATTTTTTCCAATCAATTATTCCTTTTTACCTTAGTGCTAGATTACTAATGAAATCCACACAAAGCCTTCGATTACTCTACAACTCACACCTGAAGAGAGTATGTGCCTATCCCCCAATTTACACCCATATTCTTCATTTAGCAATCTTATCAGTCATTCCTCTGAGTGTAATGGTTGCCTATTCTAAAACACCATCAGACTCATAAGTAGGAATTCAAAGATATCTGATTTATTGAAGAATAGTATGCAGGATCACAGAGAAAGCTGAGAATGATGAAAGCGCACCAAATTCAAACTAAAAACCCTCGGTGCAAATGAGATCCCTCCCCCCCTAGAATCTTCCCAGGCTCACAATCCCAGGTGCTCCTAACGGCTTCTGATGGTCTGCGGGAAAAGTCCTGGAACAGAGAACATAACCCAGACACATTCCATTGTAATGAATACAGATACAGAGCTTGGTACAAGGTTTCACAGCAGCTCCCTCCCAACAGAAACATGCATCAGCGCCATGGCATGTAAAACGTTAGGATGTATAAACTACATTGACTCAGTGAACATGACACTGAGTCAGAGTGATAACACCAAACCAGGTGAGGTGATAGATGGGCATAGTTCAACCTGAAGGCCTACCTTTGGGAAATCAAAGGATGAAAAGGAAAAAGAAACAATAAAAAAAATTCCTTATCTACCTCTTCCTCTATTTCTAGAAAATGCTTGATGGCTTTCTGGGATACAGGACAAAAATGGAATTTCCCTTTCAATATCAGTTGCATAAAATGAGATTCTGTGTCACTATGTGAACAAAGAATGCCTCACCCTTTCTCAGTAGGAAACAAGCAGACTAACACATCATAAGTTCAACAGGGTTTCTTGAAACCAGCTCATACAATAGAATAATAGGTTGATACGTAATCATGCCACCTCAGAATTGCGTATTCTTCCTCCTGGCTGGTGTCAATGTCTCTCTCAATGTCACTGACTTCTGTCTCTGAACAGCTGTTTTGACAAGTTAATTTGGCTAAGTAAATACTTATAGAATGACCATTGTTCCTTCTATTATCTGGGCAAAGGACATTTCCTGAAGGTTCTTCATGAAGAAAGAATGTCATTTCCTATTGGTTTCTAGACACACCTTCAGCTCCAGGGCCACCGACAATAATAGCATGTGTGCGTGTGTATGGAATGTGACCCAACCAAATTCCAGCCAATTCAATACCCCAAAGTCAATTTAGAAGTCTAAATTTAAAAGTCTAATCCATCCATACTTCTGAATCGATGATCTGATGGACTTCTGGCTTGATTCAGAATAAAAAGCATCGGCGCAAGAGCAAATATTTGTTAAGATTTCAAGCTGGGTCCCCCTTTTTCCAAACCACTGGAAACTTTCATGCTTTGAATCTCCTCAAGGATCTGATTCAGCAATGGTCAGGCGGATTGCTGTGCCCTTGCGATACTTGAGCAGTGGGGCTAGGGTGGAGGGACCCAGCTTCTAGTCCACTGTCAGCTGTGAGGGCTCCATGGGTGATTTGGGATCTGCCAGTAGCTCTCAGTCCAACCTATCTCACAGGACTGTTGTGGGGGAAAAGAATAGAGGAGGTCATGCTACGCACTCTGCCTTGAATCTCCTGAGTCCAAATAATCATACTCATCATACTCATCATCATCATCGTAATCATCATCATCACCACAATAATTGACAAAGTCACCATCAGTCAATGGCAAAAGGCAGCTTTACTTGGAACAGCTCACATCCTGCGATGATACCTTTAATATTCTTAAACAACAACTGCCTATCCCAAGTTCTTGGGAAGGACTCGATGGGTGGACAAAAATGCCGAATCCAGCCTAAACATCTGGTTGACTATGCGACCAACAACAACAATAACAACAACAACAATGGCATTGACAAAATCACCATCAGTCAATGGCAAAAGGCATCTTTCCTTGGAACAGCTCACATCCTGCGATGATACCTTTAACATTATTAAACAACAACATCTGCATATCCCAGGGAAGGACAGGTGGGCAAAAATGCCGCATCCAGTCTAAACATCTGGCTGACTGTGCAACCAGGCATAATAATACACTTTCTAAACTAAAATACACATAAACTAACCCAATACTTTGGATTAGAATGGCTGAAATGTAGAGGAATGCATGCCTTGGCTCGAAAGTTGAGTCAACGTCCTTAACAGCAAAGAGGAAGACTGACAGATGGACAGAGCCAGTGGGTTGTAATGGGCCCCAAAACAGGCATTGGGCTGGCTAATTGCCCAATGATGCAAATCTTCCAAGCCACTGCAGCCAGGGTGCGTCTTGCACAAAATAACTGAGATATTTCTGTTCTCTGCCTTTCAATGCCAATTTGATCAACATGACTAAGTCCATGGAAAATAGTGGCAGTCTTTCCGAAGAATGGTTGACGTCCGCCTCTTGGAATTTGGTTGAGTGCAGCTGTGATCACCCAGAACAAATGGATGGGCTTCCTTCTGTTTACAGTTCTATGTAGTGGGATACCAGGAAGGATCAGTTCTAAGCGATAGTGTGCAGCACCTGGCCAGATGTGTCTAGACTAGGAAGCTCAGTTGGGTTTGACTTTGATGATCTTTAGATGGAAGTTCACGAAGAAGTCCAGAGAAGGAGGCTAGGCTGGGGAGCTGAAAAACATCTCCCCAAAGGGCCACTTCTGTCTTTAGAGCAACATAGAAGTACCTGTAATAAATGAATAAATTCATTTTGTATTGCCATCAATCAATCAATCAATCAAACTGCATGGTTGTATCCATGTAATCCTCAGGAGCTGAGTTTTAACTTTAATTTAATTTTACCTCTTTTTAAAAAAATGCAGGGAGGTGAAGTTGACGCTGTTTCAGTCACATTATTTTATTTTAATGCCTGTTATGCTCAGAAATGGCTCTAAGTTCAGCTTTGCTTGAAGGGAACTGTGCAAAAAGAAGAACAGAGATTATAATAATACTCTTTATTTAAGAAAGCAATGTGGAGATGTCTAAAAAAATAGGAACATGCCTTTGAAGTTAAATGCATCAAAATAGTGTTGTGGAGTCAATTTATTATAGGGGTGGAAGTAGAAACTAGAAGGAAGTAATTTAAGGATCTCAGGAACTGTTAGGTGCTTTTGTCTTTCATTAGCAAGCATGTTTTATTGCAGCTTCATGCTTTAATGTTTAAGTTGCTTAAGTTCCATCATAAAATTTCCCTAAAATAAAATTTCCGAGTTTCGACTATAAATGAAATTGGTGAACGAAATAGGTGACTGATAGCTAATCTTCCAAAGATTAGCTGTCACTCACCTATTGGGAATGACAGCCACCGTAACGGAAATGAAATCTGCTGAAATGTTGACTTCTGCGCCTGTCTGAACTTTATTCTACTTCCTGAACCTGATCTGAAGTTTCCTGTAGCCCAGGGAGGTGAGGTGTTTATGGCTTACAGGAAAAGCACATCTGTATTTCCTCACCAAAAGCCTTGGCTGCTTGTGTGATTTGTATTTTCCCCCCTGGGCTCTGACCGCTTTTTCCATTTCTACCACAACAAACCAAAACAGCCAGGACAGCCCCCATCTTGACTTTTTGGACCAAATCCTGCAGACATCCGTGCCACAAGCTGATCCTTCCAACTTGAAGGATGCTCTCTATAGTCTATTGACAACACTCCTATCGCTGTTGCAGTTGAATTTATAGATCTGGGGGGCATTTTTTGTGCTGCCTTCAAGTCAGTGTTGACTCCTGGTGACTGCCTGGACCAGTGTTTCTCAACCTTGGCAACTTGAAGACAGGTGGACTTCAACTCCCAGAATTCCCCAGCCAGCACTGGCCCGGACTATAATCCCTGCAGTGTTCTTGGCAAGATTTTGGGGAGTGGTTTGCCCTCCCCTTCCTCTTCCTAGGGCTAACAGAGAGGGCCTGGCCCAAGGTCACCCAGCTGGCTTCATGCCTAAGACAGGACTAGAATTCACATCTCCTGGTTTCTAAGTCACTGCCTTGAACCACTACACCTAATGGGTTCTCTGGACATTACCAAGACTGTACCCTCTTCTTCTGAATGGAAGCTCCTGGGGACCCCATTGCTTTTCTGCCCTGATCTGTAGAATTTCCTGGAGGGGACTAGTTGAGTGTATGGGAAATAAGAGAAATCAACAAACTGGTTTCCTGCCTAAGTCACTTAGGCTTACCAGAGCTCCCTCTTTTTCAGTAAATAAAGTTCTGTCCAAAACAAGCTTGCAACTTAATTTTCCAGGGAGAGGAGCAGAAAAACACTCAGGGAAGGGAGCTGGACGTTTGCTAGCAAAACAGTCCAGAAAATCCATTCAACTGTGACAATGCAAAAATGCATTTACTATGTGGTTCTGTGTTACCTAGAGTTTGAGGCAGTTTATAAAGGATGCAATAAATTAGCTGGAAACATCTATTCTTGCCTATCTGAGCAGCAGATAGGAACACAATGCACAAACTTATCAGCACAGATTCTGGAGGATTGCAGATGTTTTCTACCACCTAGTGGTGAAGGAGAAAGAGACCACTTTGATCCTGCATCAGACTAAGCTACGGTTCGCTTAACGCTAGTTATTGCATATGACGCAGTCTGCTAGATTCACGCAGCATGCTAGGCCATTAATCATGGTTTACCAACCACAATGGCTAGGTTCAAAACCCACTCGGATACAAACCAAGCAGCCTCTCTGGTGGCTTGGCTGCTGAGCAGGCAGGACAAAGAGAGGAGATAAAATCTCCAGAGGCCAGCTGTTGTGGCAATGTTTTTATGAGCCCACCTGGGCTATGGTTACCTTTCATCTGGCATTCCTCCTGGTGCAAAGAAGGCAGGGGAGGCAGCTGAAAGTGGCCCAAGGAACCAAACTCCAAAGCATGGTAGGTAGTTCCATCCAGAAATGCACCTTTCTAGCTAATGCAAAGTTTCCAGGTTTTGGTTAATGGAAGGAGCAGATCTTCTCGAGCAAAGGTCTCAAACGGGTGCCTTCCAAATGGGTTGGATGTTTGACCCCCAACCCCAATAATTACAAAATAATTGCTTGGGTTCTTCCCCCTCCCCCATTCCTGGGGATGCCAGGAAAGTAACATAGATTTGAAACATGTGGCATGTGTCCAGCTCCTGTAGAAACAGAGTGTGCAAGAGTTTGCAGGCAGATGATTTCAGGCTAAGCAACCAACAAACCACAAATACCTTGTTAGATGATTCTTCATGCATTTGTTCTTCTTAGCTTATCTTTCCTAGAGAAACTGTACAGACTTTCCTCTCTGCATTTATTTCCATTCATTTTTTTCCCCATCCCCCCTTAACTTTCACTTTATCACTTTATTGTCATATTCTTCCGGATGGTGTTGATATCCAAAGTGGTGACTTCAACAGATACTTATATTTTACTCTGTCTTTTGCTATGGTGTTCAGCTGGGACCAAGATCTTTCGTAGCTCATTCTGTGGGTGGCTGTCCAAGAGGGTGTGAGGAATTGTAGGACCACCACCATCTCACATTTTGGGTCCACCTAATGTCAGATAAAAGCACAAATGCCCTGCCTGCTTGTATTCCCATTTTAATGCTATTTTTATGATCTCTCTGAAATTAGCATATTGTCAAATTTCTTTGAAGTTAGTTGTTGTTGTTTATTCATCCAGTCGCTTCTGACTCTTCGTGACTTCATTGTAACGATTGCCTAAACCCAAATACTCAGTCTCACAAGCTCGGGCTTAAAGATAACTGATTTATTAAAGGAATAGTATGCAAATACAGAGAAAGCTGAGAATGAGCAAAAGCGCGCCAAATACAAACTTAAAAGCCTTGCTTGTGGGCAGGTCCCGCCCCGTCACTCATCAGGACGCTCCCCCTCCCAGGTGCTGAATGCCGTTAGACGCGCCTGGGAAAGTAACCTTGAACAGGAGCGCAAACCCAAACAAGCATTCCAAGCCCTCCAAACAAGGGAGGGCAACAGAATGGAAAAACCCCGGGTGAAGGGATACGGAACAGAGAATGACATGTGAAACGTTACAATGTTAACCAGACATTAGAATGAGAACATGACATATTGCCCCCTCAAAAGAAATCAGGGAGCCGGTTTGTCAGGATAGGCAGAGTGAAATTGGGCCACGAGACGGGGAGAATGCACGTCTGGAGCAGCAACCCATTCAGGATGAGGGAAATGTTTCCAGCGGACGAGGTATTGTAGAGTAGAGCGCTGGCGTCTGGAATCGAGAATAGATGCCACCTCGAAGTGCTGCTGGTTGTCAATCATGAGGGGAGGTGGAGGAGTGGGTTGCGGATGCCAACGGTCCGATGACAGGCAGGGTTTGAGTAAACTACAATGGAAAACAGGATGTAAACGTTTAAGGTTGTGAGGTAAATCAAGTTTAAACGTAACAGGGTTGAGCTGAGCAACAATTGGAAAAGGACCGACAAATTTAGGACCAAGTTTTTTAGAGGGTTGTGGGGACTTGATAAACTTAGTTGATAAGTAGACTTTATCCCCGACTGCAAAGGATGGTTCAGGGGAACGCTTTGCATCAGCATGGCGTTTATAGGTGGCTTGGGCATGGTGGAGAGCGAGTAGAATATTAGACCATGAATCTTTGAGAGAGTCTGCCCAGCCAGCGAGGGTGGCTGGTAGTGGTTGAGGATGAGGAAGTTCAGGAATAGGAACAAATTGACGTCCAAAAACTGTTTTAAAGGGAACTTGACCAGTGGTTTGATGAATGGAATTGTTGTAAGCGACCTTAGCAAATGGGAGTAGATCGACCCAGTTGTCTTGCTGGTAGTTAACAAAAGCTCTGAGGTATTGTTCTAATGTAGAATTAACCGCCTCTGTAGATCCGTCCGTTTCCGGATGCCAAGCAGTAGAAAGTGATTGTTTCGTACCCAAAAGTTTCAAAAATGCCCGCCAAAATTGTGACGTAAATTGTGTGCCTCTGTCACTCACCAAACGGGCGGGGATACCGTGGAGGCGGTACACGTGGATGAGGAAGAGGCGTGCCAGCTGTTGTGCGGTGGGGATAGAAGCGCATGGGATAAAGTGGGCTTGTTTGGAGAAAAAGTCTTTGACGACCCAAATGACAGTTTTTCGTTGACTAGGGGGTAGATCAACGATAAAATCCATGGAGATATCTTGCCAAGGGACAGACGGAGTGGCCACGGGTTGAAGGAGACCCTGGGGCTTGCCCGGTTTGCGCTTTATCGCCGCACATACAGGGCACGCAGTGACATATTCCTTTAAGTCTTTGAGTAAAGTGGGCCACCAAAATTGGCGGCGAACGAGGTGCAAAGTTTTCACGTAGCCGAAATGCCCCGCTAGCTTGTCATCGTGGCAGCGCTGGAGTATGGTTTTTCGCATTGCGTCGGGTACATAGAGACGATCGTTGCGCCAGGCAAGATCATCGGTGAAAGTTAACATGTGTCTGTTGGCTTGTAACCAAGTATCTGTTTTAAGGTGGGAGAGCAACTGTTGTTGCAAATCGGAGGGAATTGACAAGGGAGGCGGGCCGCTGGAAGGCTGAGAGGCTGGAGGCGGAGTCGATTGTGCTCGGGTCTGGCTGCGAGTCACCGCTGCCAGACTTAATTGTTTGTCGGTCCAGACGGTGCCTTGGACCGTTGGCCCTGGGCCAGCATCTTGGGGTCTGCGCGAGAGTGCATCAGCCAAAAAGTTTTTCTTGCCTGGTATAAATTTAAGAGTGAAGTCAAAGCGGCTGAAGAACTCAGCCCAGCGCAGCTGTTTGGGACTGAGTTTTCGGCTGGTGCTTAGAGCTTCCAGGTTTTTATGGTCAGTCCAGACCTCAAAAGGGTTGGAAGTACCTTCCAATAGGTGTCGCCACGTTTCTAAAGCCGTTTTTACAGCAAAAGCCTCCTTTTCCCAAACGTGCCATCGTCTCTCTGTTTCAGTGAATTTGCGAGAGAGGTAGGCACAGGGTTTTAAAGCGCCAGATTGGTCAGATTGTAACAAAATTGCGCCTATGGAAAAATCAGAAGCATCGACTTGTACCACGAAGGGTTTAGAGGGGTTTGGATGCTGTAAAATTGGTTCTGTGATAAAAAGTTGTTTGAGCGTTTCGAACGCTTGCTGACAGGCTGGAGTCCATTTAAGGAGCGCGCCTGGGTTCTTTGAACGTCGCGTATCCCCCTGTCCTTTGGTTTTTAACAGTTCAGTAAGGGGGAGGGCGATTTCTGCAAAATTTTGGGCGAATGCCCGATAGAAATTAGAGAATCCAAGGAAACTTTGTAATTGTCTCCTGGTACGGGGAGGCTCCCATGCCACAATAGCTTCTACTTTTGCAGGGTCCATTTCAATGCCCTGAGCTGAAATTCGGTAACCTAGGTAATCAATTTGCGACTGATGAAACGCACATTTTGAGAGTTTTGCGTACAATTCTGCTTTTTTCAATTTAGCCAATACCTGACGCACCAAGTGGATATGTTCTGACATGGTTTCAGTATAAATCAATACATCATCCAAATATACCAGTACTCCCTTAAATAGGTGGTCATGCAAGACCTCATTGATTAACTGCATAAAAACCCCGGGTGCCCCAGATAAACCGAAAGGTAAGACTTTATATTGGAAAGCCCCAAGAGGACAGTTAAATGCTGTTTTCCACTCATCCCCTTTCCTTATGCGAATGCGAAAATAAGCTTCTCTCAAATCCAGTTTTGAGAAGATTTTGCCTCTGGCCAGATGTGATAACATATCTTTGATCAGGGGCAAAGGATATTTATTTAATATTGAGACCGCATTGAGCCCGCGGAAATCGGTACAAAGTCTTAATGACCCATCCTTTTTTGGCCGGAATAGGACAGGAGCTCCTACCGGGGAATTTGCCGGCTCAATGAAACCCCTAGCCAGGTTTTTGTCAATGAACTCCCTTAGCGTAGTAAGCTCTTTGGGAGACATGGGATATATTTTCGGGTGAGGCAATTTTACATTTGGTAAAAACTCAATGGCACAGTCCGTTTTTCGGTGGGGTGGCAAGCGATCCGCTTCTTTTTCCCCAAATACTTCAGCAAAATCCTGATACTGATTGGGTAGTCCTTCAAGAGGTTGAAGCGTTTGCACAGTAGTATACGCTACTCCTCCACCCTCCATGTCCTCCAGTAGGTCCTTTTCGGGTACTTTGTAAAATCCATCTGCAAACGTCACAGTTCTATGGAGCCAGTTGATAAAAGGGTTTTGTTGTACAAACCAAGGCATTCCCAGGATTACCAGAGGACCCCCTACTGGAGCTACCACAAATGGCAGCTTTTCTTGATGGGAGCCCATCTGCAAAGCAACCAGTCCCGTGGAAAGATTGACTGCTTTCCCTCCCGCCATAGTTCCATCCAATTGGGTGAAAATCATGGGTCTTGCCAAAGGGAACGTGGGCAGTTCGAGAGCTGCTACCACGTCAGGGTGCATTAGGGAACGGGAGCAACCCGAGTCTAGCATGGCCCACACTTCCACAGTTTTGGTTTTTGAGCTCAGTTTAACTTTAACAGTCAGTGTGGGGAAGTTTCCACTCACCGAATCATGGTTACGCCCGGTTTCTTCCACCTGCCCTAGGGCGCCCTTCAGGGCAGGTGGTAGGCTTTTCCCGCCGGCTGCTGGAATTGCAACTCTTCCTCCTCTTCTCCGAAGGGTAGGTCGGGGGGGTCCAGTTCTGCGAGGGCCGCCTTCAGTTTTCGCGGTGGAGCAGGAGCAGGCGTCTTTACCGTGGGTTTCGTCTGTCGTTCCTCAGGACGGCGTCTCGGGCACGACGTGGCTCGATGCCCTTCTTTCCCACATCTGAGGCACTGACCCTTGGAGAACCGTTGCTCCCTCTCCTCTTCCCAGGTTTTCGGTTTGGGGCGGCTGGCAAGTCCAGATGTGCGCGCTCCTCTAGCAAGACGTGTTTGTCTAAGCTCTTTGGTATGGGCGTAGGTTCGTAGGGCATTTTCTGCGCTTCCCGCCAACTGAATCCACCCATATAGCGTTTTGGGATCGTCTCTGCCTAGCGCCCATCGAAGGATTTCGGGTTCTAGCCCCTGCTTGAACAATTCGATGATTGTTGGCTCAGACCAGTCTTCCACTTTTCCTGCTAAAGCTTTAAACTCCAACGCATATTTAGCAACTGAGAGGGACCCTTGGTAGAGTTTGCGCAGGTCATTTTTGGCCGTTTCTTGAGCTAGGGGGTCTTCGAAATGCTCCTTGAGTGCCCACAAAAATTCATCAAAGTCCTCTAACTCAGTTGCCTCAGCTTGGCATAGTTGCACATACCAATCTGCTGCCCTTCCTCTCAGCTTGTTGGCAATGAAATTGACCTTGCCGTGTTCCGACTGAAAGTTCCGACCCCAATCTTCTATATAATGCTTGGCATTCGTAATAAAGAAGGAGAGCGTTGCGGGATCCCCATCAAACTTCACTCCAAATGGTGGGAAGGTTCTCGCCGGCTCAGCTGGCTGTGGCGGTGCCGCGAATGACAGCGTACGCCGAGCCCCCACAGGTGGTCGATCCCTAGGAGGTCTTGCCTCTCGCTCTCCCCTTTGATGGGCTGATCGAGTCTTACTTCTCCCCCGGGTCGACAGGGTGCTGTGCCTGGGATACTGTGACGGCTCTTCCTCCCAATCCTCCGGGGTGGGCTCTGCCTCTCTGGGCTGATCCTCTCTGGGTAGATCCTTGAGGATCGTCACTATTAAATCCATTTTATCTTCCAATGCCCTCATACGGGCCGGAGTGACCGGCTCCTCTGGGGGTTGGTTGGTTATCACCACCTTCGGTGACAAGGGGACTTCGTGCTCCCAGGACAATTGGGGAGACCCCCTCCCCGTGGTTCTTTCCATAACAGATCTCTGTTCACTCCTAAGACTCTCCTGTATGGATGTCAGCAGCTCGTCCAATTGGGTATCTCGCAACTCCCGACGTGCTGCTCTTTGCGCTCTCGAGGTTAGCGCTGGCCGGCTTTTGGCCACCTCCCGCTCCTCTTCGCCTCCCTCACTTACGCGAAGTTGAGGTTCTGTCATCGCTAGCGTTCCCTCTTATCCAAGGATTGGATGGGGCCAGCGGAAAATGAAAAAAATGATTCTCAGCTTTATGTAACGATTGCCTAAACCCAAATACTCAGTCTCACAAGCTCGGGCTTAAAGATAACTGATTTATTAAAGGAATAGTATGCAAATACAGAGAAAGCTGAGAATGAGCAAAAGCGCGCCAAATACAAACTTAAAAGCCTTGCTTGTGGGCAGGTCCCGCCCCGTCACTCATCAGGACGCTCCCCCTCCCAGGTGCTGAATGCCGTTAGACGCGCCTGGGAAAGTAACCTTGAACAGGAGCGCAAACCCAAACAAGCATTCCAAGCCCTCCAAACAAGGGAGGGCAACAGAATGGAAAAACCCCGGGTGAAGGGATACGGAACAGAGAATGACATGTGAAACGTTACAATGTTAACCAGACATTAGAATGAGAACATGACATTCATGGACCAGCCCACGCCAGAGCTTCCTGTCAGTCGTCAACACCCCCAGCTCTCCCAGGGACGATTCCGTCACCTCTAGAGTATCATCTATCCATCTTGCCCTTGGTTGGTCCCTCTTCCTTTTGCCCTCCACTCTCCCCAGCATCAGCATCTTCTCCAGGGTGTCCTGTCTTCTCACTATGTGGCCAAAGTATTTCAGTTTTGCCTTTAATATCATCCCCTCAAGTGAGCAGTCTGGCTTAACTTCCTGGAGGATGGACTGGTTTGATCTTCTTGCAGTCCAAGGCACTCTCAGAATCTTCCTCCAACACCACAGTTCCAAAGCATCTATCTTCATTTTGAAGTTAGTATGTTGTCCAATTTCCTCCTTTCTGATTCATTCTTGGAGCGAGATATTTAGCCTTTGTCTTTCCATTGCACACTGCGTCACTTGAAGCTTTTCTGCATTTGATTTCTGTGGGTTCCACCCTTCACACCCATAGAGTCTTCCTAGGAGGGTGATGGTGTGGAAGATGTTGGTTTTGTTTAGGTGTTGCCCAGGGCCTCAACTAGGGTCTGTGTCACCCAGGGCAAACATGGATTCCGTGCCCATTTTGGTGCCCCCCAGTGCTCATTTTGGTGCCCCCCCAGCACAGCTCCCGGGCCACATGCCCCGCTTGCCCCCCCCAGTTGCAGCCCTGGTGTTGCCCATCTGTCGGGGAATTATTTTTATGTGATTAAAGCTGAGCTTTACCGCTATTCTTCCACGTGATATTTCTTGATCTAGTTTCTGTGTGTTATTGATTTTCTGGCCAAGAGAGACGTAAGAATTCATCCACTTATTTCCAAGTTTCATTTCATGGTGTTGGCCAAATCGGTTGCACATATCTTGAGTTTCGATTCTATCGATCTTCAGACCAACTGCTTTACTCACCTCATTGAACTCATTTAAGACCTTTTGAGCTTCTCAACATTGTGACTGACAGTCACAGTGTCATTGTGAACTGAAGGTGAGTGTGATTTTTGCTGTCTATTTTAATGCCTCTTTCTCCTCACTTTCCATTCCCAGCCTCTGTTATTGGAATTATGCCCCTGTGTGTCTGGGATTTGTCATGATGATGATGATGGTGATGATGATGGTGATATGTTGTTACATTTGCCCCCAAAATGGTGCTGGAATCAACTGTTGGCCTTCAAAAGTCCTTTATCATGCACAGTGTCGTAGTTGTTTGTTTCATCCAAAGGCTATCAAGTTTGCTTAACAAAGGCCCTTCATGGATGACCATTCAGTTTTGGGTCAGATTTTGCAGGAGATGTTTCTGCAGAGATTAAAATACAGGGGATTTTGCAGGGAGAATGCAGGTTGTATAATTACCTTGGGATGTTATGTTCTGACACTAGAATTTGGAATTCAAAATTTTTCCAGCAGATCAGCAAGGATTATTTCATGTCAAGAGCAAGTATGAGCACTGGGGGGGCGCCAAAATGGGCACGGAATCCATGTTTGCCCTGGGTGACACAGACCCTAGCTGAGTGATATCTGTGTGACATAAAAATGTGATAACTGCTGATTTCTGTAGAACAAATTCTCTTCAACCATGGCTATCACAGGTCAGATTGTTCTTCCCATTATCCAGCTATTTGGTAAGCTTAAGGAGCATGATCTTCTGACTGTATTTTGGAACTCTGAGTTTTTAAGAAACTTTATTGTCCCTGAAAGTTTATCAAGGATTCCCCAATGACAACATTTAGTCATAAAGGTTTTCAGTTGACGTTACTTGTTGCATCAGCTTCTTCTGAATGAGAATAGATTCTCTGGAGTCAGTGTCCATCTGCTTTTCTATTTTGCTTTGGGAGCTGGTGAATTATCCTTTCAGAGAAAGTAGCTTAAGAATTCTGAGGGTTTTCATTAGACTTAATTCAGTCTGGCATATTCCTGAATCCACAGGAAATATAAATGTGCATTAGGGAGGGGCATGTTTGTATTAGGAATTTCAGAACGGACTAAGTAAATGAGGAGTATGAATTAAGTTGTTATGCAAGCTATGGCCAGATATTCTGGACTAAAAAGTCTATTGATTTTTAGTCTGATTGGCAGAAATTGTAGCCTGTAGTCCAAAAATACCTGGACCTTGCTTGAGCAAGACACTTCCAGAAAAAAACATAAGAGGGTTGCCTCTCCCATTTCTCAGATTGATGGCATTTGGACCAAAAATAGGCTAGACTTTGAGATAGTATGACAGAATATCCAGTTAGTGAGGGTGCACATTCTGACATCTTTGTCTCCTGCATAGTTCTTCAAGCAAGTCTGTCTGTTGGTTAACCTGATCTTTGGTACCAATCTTGATTTCCTTGAGATACCAGGTTGTGTAACCTACAACAAGGTTTTCTCATTGTTTTCTTTAACTAGAAAATCACAGCAACAGACGATACATTCCCGGTTCCATTATCTCAAAATAAAAATGTTCCAAGGACTGACAACTTGATAAGGCAGATATTTTCTTGCAAATGAGTTTATTTTGTGAGTATATTGCTCTTCTGAAGAAGAAGAATGCCTTTCCAAATTGTTGTCCTCCAAATGTTTTGGGGAAATTCCTAGGATTCTGCCTAAAAGCTGTTTGAGCTTATGGGGTTTGGAGCCTGATTCGCACGAAGGTCCTCAGGTGAGCTTCTCCACTGCCCAAGCTACATTTGAGTTGAAAATATGCATTTATGGTTCATTACTAACAGCCAGCAACTGAATGGGGTTTTGTTTTCTTTCCCAATTAGAAAATGACATGCTCAGATGAGACTAGATCTTCCTGGGTATATGGGTGAAAAACAAGGGGAATTCCCACCTTTCCTGTTCTTTTTTCCTGAATGATATTTTATTTGTATATTTTAAAAATTCCCTTCTCACCCCTATGGGTGGTATGTGACTTCTTCAACCTCGAGTCCTCTACGGGAGGCCTGGGAGTTTGAGGGTTCTGCGCAGGATCTTAGCTGTTCCTGGCACTGCACTCTTCTGGCCAGAGAGCTCGGATGTTGCTCCTGGGACCTGCTGGAGCCCCTCTCCCAGCTGAGGAGTCACAGCCCTGAGTGCTCCTACCACCAGTGGGACCCCTTTGGCCTTCGCTTTCCACATCCTCTCCAGTTCCTCCTTCAGGCCCTGGGACTTCTCCAGCTTCTCATGCTCCTTCTTCCTGATGTTGCTGTCCCTTGGCACCACTACATCTATCATCACTGCTGTCTTCTGGTCCTTGTCTACTACCACGATATCTGGTTGACTGGCCAGAACCTGCCTGTCTGTCTGGATCTGGAAGTCCCACAGGATCTTAGCCCTGCTATTCTCCACGACCTTCTGTGGAATCTCCCATCTGGAGTTGGGAGGATCTAGCCCATACGCTGTGCAGAAGTTCCTGTATACAATGCCAGCTACATCTCTCTCTCTCCTCTCTCTGTCTCTCTGTCTCTGTGCTAGAGGACCTGAGGTTGAGGAAGACACATACCACTCATAGGGGTGAGAAGGGAGTTGTTGTTTTTTTAGTAACAAAAGTAATTTAAACCAAGAGTTAAAAGTCCCTGCAGGTTAAGTCTTCCCTTGCCAATTTCTTGCGCTGAATATCTTATCTTAGAAGCTGCAGTCCTATTGCCCTCTAACTCAATTGTGTTTTATTTGGACAGCAACCTTTTCACATCTGCGGAGATGGATCTGCGAACTTCCGGACTCCCCTCACCATTTTCTTAGGCTGCCTGCTTCCACAAAGGAATAAAGAAAAGGACTCAGTGGCTCTTTGAAAAGAGTTCCACACTAACTGGAACTCTTTGAGACCTTGTTGTTGTTTATTCGTTCAGTCGCTTCCGACTCTTCGTGACTTCATGGAGCAGCCCACGCCAGAGCTTCCTGTCGGTCGTCAACACCCCCAGCTCCCCTAGGGACGAGTCCGTCACTTTGAGACCTTGCATGAAGTTTATTTATTTTTTATTTATTTGCTGAACAGCCCCAGCCCACAGGAACCAGCTCTGATGGGCTGTTCATTCTCTGCCAAAGTGCCATAACTTTTCAAAAACATCAACATCTCATTCTTCAGGAACCCTGATTATCCTAAAAAGTCTGAACAGTTCACTCAAGTTCTATTCCATTTACATTAAAGAATTAAACAAGTTGGGCAATGGAAGATGGGTCATTTGAAAGTACTCTCTGTTGCTGTAATGATATGTGGGAAAGACCTTGGGAGATGGGGTGAAGAGATGCTGCCAAGGGAATGGTCAGATAAGAGACAACACAGCCCACAGCTGGATAGTGGGCAGAGCAAGAGGCTCAGGAGGGACCCTCCCTAGTTCTTGGGCTGTAAAATAGACGGGGGGAGGATTGTACTTGCAGAGTTGCAAGACTGATGTTGGCCTCATGGGGTAAACCAGATAGGAATCACAACCTGATGAATTAATTCTACTTTACTGTAGAGCTACACTGACAGAATCTTGCAGGTCTCAAAGTATAGTTCTCCCTGTCTCCTCTCCAGCCTGAGGAACTAGGGAGGGTCCCTTCTGAGCCTCTTGCCCTTCTCATTATGCAGCTCCAGGCTAAGCTGCCTCTTATCTGACTGTTCTCTTGGCAGCATCTCTTCACCCCGTCTCCCAAGGTCTTTCCCACATATCATTACGGTCGCTGTCCAGAAATGTGAACTAGTGAGCAATAATGGCTTCCACTCCAGTGTCATGTAACCTGTGGAAGAATTCTCACTTACAAACAAGTCTAAATCATGTGACTTGGAAATATTTGGGAGTCAGCCAACCAACGACTTGATGCCTCCTCTAATTCAGGTGAAGGACCCTCAGCCACCTCAAGATCTAGCCTTGCAGCTTGTCTTCTAAGGGCCAGTACTTGGAAGACAAGCTGCCAGGCTGGATCTTGAGGTGGCTGGGGGTCCTTCACCTGAATTAGAGAAAGGTGCCTGAGAAAACCCCAAGCCTCTGCTGCCATCTAGTGGATGTCCAAATCATTGCAGCCCAGCTATGGTAGCTTGACTGAGGATTGGGTCTCCTGGATAAATGCTTCCTTGTAAGTAGACAGAGTCTACTTGCCAGGAGACAGTCTCTCCAGATGCCACCGATTGTTAAGTGCTGGCCATAGAGTGGAATTCTATGAATGTTTGCTATTTCAAAAGCACTCAGAACTGTTGCAGGAAGACCATTTGTGAACTGCTCACTGACCTTGTCATGTGTTTGGGATTACTCTAGAGTCTTATCAGGGATCTCTGGTGTTCAAGGGTCAGCTTCTGGGATCTGCCTTGGACTCTGACTTTGTTTGTTGCCTTGTCTCTTGTCTGATTCCCCAGCTGGTTTCCTCCCTGTGCATTCAAGGAACGGTGAAGTTTTGATACTCCTGCCATCCAAAAATAAATGAACTGAGGGATCACCTATTTCCAGTTGTCTCTGCCAACTGGGTCAGTCCAGCAGGATGGGTGCATCCAGGTCCCATCAATTAATCCATGTCATCTTGCAAGACCCAGGAAGTGTGCCTTCTGGGTTGCAATTCCTGCTCTCTGGAATTATCTCCAGCAGAGATTCACGTGGCTCCCATCCTTATGTCATACTGGAAGCTACTGAAGATCTGGTTGTTCTCCCAGGTCTTGGGACAGAGTGACCATGGAGCCCTCTTTTTGTGCTTTTCTTTGTTTTGATTAATTTGCTCTTCCAGTTTGTTGTATCTCTATCTCTATCATCTTCACCTTTCATCATCATCATCATCATCATCATCACCATCATTATTATCATTATATCTATCTATCTACCTATCTATCTATCTATCTTGGTTCTTACTTGTAAGCTACCTAGAGTCATATGGGAGTTGGGCAATCTATACATTAAATAAATAAATCTGCTCCCATTCCCTGGGGATAATAAGGTTAGAATAGATGCTCCCCAAATTCTGTTAGCTCTTTTTTCCATAATATGCATAGCATTTTCCCACATCATATTCTGCCTGCTGACATTGAAGCTGGTGGTTCTGGCATTGCCAATACATTTTCTACCCCACAAAGGGCACCCAGCAGAGCTGTTTCCAGGGAACGGCTCTCAGCCAACCCAAAGGCAATGCATTGCTCTTCATTTTTCACAGCCTAATGGATTTTTCTACTCCATAAAACAGTGGAAGAAAACATTGATGCAAATGCATAATGTGGCTGTTGTCCTGACTCCTTTGTAAAAATTCCTGAAATGAGACACAGCCATCCAGCTGGTGAAATATTGATTTTTCTGTCTAGGAGATGTACTGTAAAGTCAACAGGCTCCCAAAGTGAAGTGTGCCATCCCCTCCTCCAATTCTCCCACCACCACCATCCTTGAGAGGTAGGGTGGGTTGAGACACAGTCACTGTCCCCAAGTCACCCACCAAGCTTCACGTAACCAAGGATAGATTTCAACCTCAGTTTCCCTGATTCCAGTCCAGTACCTTAAGAACTAAACCATGAGAAGATCACTTAGAAATGATAACTTATTCATGATGGCTTATTCATGATAATATCAAGATTAGTAGATTTTAGTTTGCTTAAGGAGGGCATCTTGTCGAACAAGAAGGGTTCACACAGCAAGATAACCCACAAATCCTGGCTTTTCCAACCACAGTGGTATGTTCACAGAGCAGACTAAGTGGCCAACACCATTCAGGGCAAACACAGCTCAAGTGAATGCTTGATAAAAAGTGAGGATTCAGGGGGATGCAATTGCAGCAGAAAGGAGTATGTTGGCTGGCAGCTCCTTAATGCAGGCAGAAGCATCTTTCTTAGATGGAGACAATAGTGTCTCAGGAGGCTCACAAATATCTTCTTACACCTGGCAAAAAAAAAATGTGGTTCTCCAGGGCAGGTGTGCTCCAGGTGGCATCAAGTAGCTTGGTGGCTCTTTCTACTATCTATCTATCTATCTATCTATCTATCTATCTATCTATCTATCTATCTATCTATCTATCTATCATACTTCTTCCCCATATTACAATGATTCTGGGTGGTTTACAAGCAGTTAAAAATAAAAGATTAAAAGATAATCAAAATACATATAAATATAAATACATAAATATAAAAATGCAAGATATAAAATATAGAGTCCAAGATGGTGGATAATGGTGCCATCATTAGCCCCTTCAAGGTGCCAACCACCCCCATGATTGACTATCCCCCCTCCCACCTCAAGTGAGGTGGCACAACCAAGTCTTTACCCTCTTTCGGAAGGCCAGGAGAGTGGGGGCCTGCCTCACCTCTGGAGGTTACTTATTCCAGAGGCCATGGCAGAGAAGGCCCTCCTCCTGGACCCTGCCAATTGACAGTCTCTCATGGAAAGGGTCCATAGAATGCCCTCTCTATTGCTTGTCACTGAGGCTTCGTACAGGAAGGAAGAGAGAGATTTGAGGTATAACACAGACTTTGCAGGGAGGACATCCTTGGATCAATCATAGATCAGGCTGGGAAGAGTCTAGGCTGAAACCTTGAAGAACCAAAGCATCCCCCAAGGTCTTTTTGGCAGTCCATGAAGCCACCCAAGACAACACGGCACACATTTGGCCACAAAGAGATCAGTACAATTTTTGTTGTTGTTGTTCATTCTTATTCTTTGCAAAAATTAACCAGCAGATACACGTATTAAGTGGCTTGAGGTTGAACACAGCTGTTTTACTTAGAGAATAAGAAGATGTTAAGGAAAGAAATGGCAGCAGGTATGGAAGGGCTTTCAAGAAAAGGTGGAACTACCGATTCAGGGGAAGTGAATAAAGCCAAGGGTAGAAGCAGATTCTGACTAAAGATTAGGCAAGGTGTTCTAGCAGTGAGTGCTGCTATGTTGTAGAGCTAATTTATTTTTATTTTTATTTTATTTTATAAATTTCTTCACTGCCCATCTCTCCCCTATGGGGGGAACTCTAATTCCTCATCAGGCGATGGGCTCTCCTTCATCAGCTCCTAAGTACTCCACATTGTCATTGCTGCCTGAGCAGGGTGTTGGGTGAAATGATTCTTTCCAAGTCCAATTTAAAGGTCCTGGGTTTCTATAAATCCAATTCTTAAAAAAAGCAATTAAAAAGCAGCATTTAAAACAGAGGAAAGTGTATTAGCTTGGTAGAAAATTTGGAAGGGAGTTGTGACTTGTAAGCTGGCCTCCTGCTCTGAAGGCACAGGGGGTAAAAATAAGTCAATACTTGGTGGATTATCCAATTAGTCTACCAAAGGCATCTGAGAAAGAATATCCCCGGTGAAAATGCATACTCACAATTGAAGTTGCTGTCTGGCGCAAAGGCAACATCTTGAATTTTGTCCCTTTGCTTTTTGGGGTGTGGGTTTGTCTGTGAAGGAGCTTGTATTTGCTGTGACTCTTCATTGTTTCCATTTCCCTTTAAACTTTGCTAAGATAAATATTTTCTATTTGTTTGGAAGAGTGGATGGACTAGGTGTCCAAAACTAATATTGCTGGAGGATTTGCATGCTTGAGAGATCAGCCCCACTCGTATAAAGTCTGAGGTTGGTGGACTTGTAGGTCTTTGAAAGACCATTGTCTCCTGAGCTAACTTCTTGGCAATTCCCCTTATTGCTTTCTTCTCTTTTCTAACCTCCCCCTTTCATATTACAATGCTAGCCAGGAGTCATCTCCACATGCCTGCTCTAGGCTTCTCCAGTAGTTTAAAGATTGTATGCCATCCAGAAGATGCTCAATCCCTTGGCCATCATGGGCTCCATACTGCTCCAAGGAGGACATATCTCCTCTTGAAGGGAAAGCTGTCCAGCCATTTAATGAACTACCAGGCAACTGGAAAACTAACTGGATCAATCTGTATCTCTTCTGGAAGGAAGATGGATTCCATAATGTCCACAAGATTATGACACGCAAGTTCCAGATATTTGGTCCTATTTACAGGTAAGTGATTCTCTTTGGTCCTACTTACAGGTAAAGGACACTTTTGGGATAGACATTTCCCATGCTCTGAAGGACAAATTGCAGGCATATAGCTGCGTGATAGAGAACCAGCATTGAATTTTAAAAAAAGTTCAACTCCTGCATCTCTGGGGAGGGCTGGGAAAGATTTCTATTTGAAATCTTGAGAATCTGCAGCCTGTTTGCACAGCAGAATTGGTGGATCTGATGAAAAAGCCAATAGATCCCAAGATTCTATTGAGGTTTGCTGGGTTGTAGATGCCAATTGACTATCAGCCATGAAAGTGCTTAATCTTTCTGTGTTTTTTTTATCCAAGGGGGTCAAACAGAGAGGCAAGTTGGATTAGTACTCTTGAGAAGGGTGTACTGATCAAAAGGCCAGTCTGGCATCACAGACAGAGCATGTTTCAACTTAAGCCAAATTAGAAGTGCTCAAGGTGACTAGGGTCTTGATTGCAAGGGAATAGGAGACGGAAGGACATGGAGAGGCATTTTCAGATATTCTATGCATTTCCCTCTCATTCTTTAACCCAACATTGCTGACTTCTCAGGGAGAAACTGGGCACTTATGACAGTGTCAATATTATTGAACCTGAGGACGCTGCTATTCTCTTCAAGGCTGAAGGCTCGTATCCAGAAAGGATCAAGGTACCACCTTGGTTGGCCTATCACGATTTGCGGAAGAAAGAATATGGAGTGATACTCAAGTAAGAGCCTTTCAGATATGTCCAAGAAAGCTGGACAACCGTAGCCAGGATACAAAAGCAGACAGTTTAGCTGGGACGTCTGTTTGAGTGGGTGACATAATTTCAAGTGGTAGTGGTGGGTGGAAACTTATTAAATTATAACTGTAATTTAGGGCAATCATTTTGTCTGTGTAGACTTGAGATCAGAGGTAGACAAATTTGGACTCCTGTGAGTGCATCTACTATTTTGCAAGGAAGTTCTGGCCACTCCCATGAAATGGCAGCAATTGATGGGGTGTGGCCATCCCACAACCACTATTTACCCTTTCTAACTCCTCAGCATGTTTTCTACCAACTTTCTGAATCATCGAATTGAGTTTGTGTGCTTTTTCTGATCAATTCTAAACATTATGCTTCTTTAAAGGCACACAGGCATCTGAGTTGTCAAAATCATTCAGTTTGATGATTTGATTTGACGTTCCAGTTAGTTCAGAGATGTAATAGCAGCCACCTAGATTTCATTTACATATAAGGAAAAACTTCCTGATAGTAAGATCTGTACAAGAGTGGACAATCTACCTATGAAGATGGTAGGTTCTCCATCTCCAGAGTCTGGAAGAAAACAGTGGTTTAATGATTTTCCTGCACGTTTTAGAGAATTGGATTAGATGAGCTTTGTGATCTCTTCCAACTCCATAGTTCTATGATGTGAATCAAATTTCCAAATTGAATGTAAGAGAATATCAAATGTCCTTTGTGTCCAATTCCACGTCATCCCTTCCCCCTATCTTCTAGGACAGGAAAAGGCTGGCACCAAGACCGTATCATCCTAAACAAGGAAGCTCTGTCTCGTCCAATGTTGAAAAACTTTGTGCCTCTCCTGAACGAGGTAGCTGAAGATTTTGTCAAGAAAGTTCAGATGGAGATTAACGTGAGCACTGAAGGAGATTGGACAACCGGCTTTACCAATTAATTCTTCGGTCTTGCCCTGGACCGTAAGTGCATTTGGGAGACTGTCTTGACTGGAGCTGTAGAACCAATGGTTAATTGCGTATTTTTGAGTATTTTTTTCACAACAAAATTCCCAAGATTTTTCTTCCCGGTCCAATAGTCCAACATTAGGAATAGAAAGCCAATTTGCAGGATTTTCTATAATCAGTTTTCTCAGTTTCTGTGTGGGGGGTCATAATCCCCATTTCCCACCCCAGATTACAATTTCCCTTCCCCTTTCCCTCTATATTATGTGCAGAGACTAACAGCAATTCAGCTCGGAAGAAAATGTTTGGCTGTCATGCGCTGCCTACCTCCGAATGATACTCAGACGCTGATTCTGTGGAACAGGCTCTGATTTATTCACGGTGTAGGTACAGTATAGGAAAAAAGCTGAGAGTGACAGGAGCGCGCCGGTGCGGGGTTTAAATACCCCGCGCCGGTCAGCGCCCCCTCACTCGTGGTTGCGTCACCCCCCTTTGTCCAACACGTTGTCCTGCCGGTAGGTGAGGGGTTGCGAGGCCCCGCTGGCGTTCCGGGATCGCCCATCATCGGTTTCTCTATTCCTCCGGTGATTGCTGTCAGCTGGGCGATCTCCGTTGCGTTAGCGCTAACAGCTTGGGTGTGCCTCGCGATCCGTTTAGCCATTGTTTCTTGTCCTTCCGTCTTTGTCAGTTGATGGCTACTTATCTTGAGCCCCTTCCCCTGTTTCCTTGTTATTGTCATGTGTGCCATTGCGCTGATGTCTTCAGCTCAACGGCACTCATGACATTGGCTCATTCATACATTCATTCATTCAGCGTATATAGCCACCCATATCACATACCGTATGTGTCTCTGGGCAGCTCGTGTGATTAAAACATAAACAATACCAAAACCTAAAAGGTAAAGTTAAGCAATAAAAACACTGAAACAATTTAAAAACCATACAATACAGTCAACGGGAGAGCACAGTAAATTCAGGAACAGTACATTAAAATATCAGAGTTTTTGGAGGGGTAAACATCAGCTTCTACTTGAACTCTCCGACTAGTTTGAAAAAGCAGTCAGATCTGATCCAAACACTTGAACTGATTTAGAAAATCAGTACAGTTCAGACATCTGAACTGGACCAAATTACCAATTCTGGTCCAAAATGCATGTTGGGAAACCTCCATATTGGTCCAAATAGATCCAGGTATGCTTAATTCTTTCAAATGAATTGAACGTCTTCATCTATTCTATGTGTCTAACTGAATCAAATGTTTGAATCAAGCACGTCACTGCCCAACTGAATACCCGACAATCACATTCCTATAAGTTTTTCAGAAGAGGATCTACAAAGATGAGTTAAGTCTTTTGCTTGAGTTGTCTTCAGCTGGAGAAAATAGGTAGAGTTCTCTTCTCAAATAAGCCAAAATGGTGTCCTGATTTTTGTCAATTATGGAGGTATCACCAGATTGGGGAGGGGAGAAGGAATTTTATTTAAATTAGTTTCATGATTGTTTGAAACTTTTTTTTAAAAAAAGAACTCAACTAAAAGGTTGTGCAACAGAAGTGATTTGATTTAACTAAATCATGGAAGAAGTTATAATCTTGGTACTGTAATCCATCCTCTCCATCTCTCCCTTCCCTCAGCTGTATGCCATGTTCTCTATGGTACCTGCTTGGGACTCCTACAGGATTACTTTGATCCAGAGTCACAGCAGTACATTGATGCCATCATGCTAATGCTTCACACCACATCGCCAATGCTGTACATCCCACCAGGTTTTCTGCGAATGACCATGTGAAGTCCTGGGATGTCATCTTCAAGCATGGTGAGGATCACTTTTGCCTATGAGATCCTCTGTCCTTCCAGTCCCCATCCAGTCATGCTCATCAGCCACTGAGTAGCAAATGAAGTTGTTGTTGTTGTTGTTAGTTGCTGTTGAGTCGTTTACGACTCATGGCATCCCTATCTATAACAGAATGAAATGCTGTTTGGTCTTGTGCCATATGCCTGACTGTTCCAGTGTTTGTGTCCATTGTTGTGGTAATTGTATCAAACCATCGCATTGAAGGTCTTCCTCTTTCCCACTGGCCTTCGACTTTATCAAACATGATGTCCTTTTCAAGCGACCGATCTTTCCTGACGATGTGCCCAAAGTATGAGAGTCTAAGCCTAGTTATCTTTGCCTCTAGGGAACATTCTGGTTGTACTTCTTCTAAAACTGATTTGTTTGTTCTTCTGGCCTAAAGAAAAGGGCTGGATTCATCATTGGCTAGAAGGTGGGTGGGGTGGAACTGGAATCTGGGTACCTTTTCAAATCAGAGACATGACTG
Organism: Candoia aspera; assembly: GCF_035149785.1. Taxonomy (NCBI): domain Eukaryota; kingdom Metazoa; phylum Chordata; class Lepidosauria; order Squamata; family Candoiidae; genus Candoia; species Candoia aspera. The sequence continues at coordinate 5,363,089 of NC_086165.1, read as the reverse complement.
CTGGGCAGGACTGAAAGAGACGAGGAAAGACGAGGAGCAAAGAGATGGTTTAATTATTGTACCATCTTCTCTGAATTCTCTAAGGTCTCCCAACATGGTTTGTCATGTGCTTCTTGTCCTTCAGGTTTTGATCAATACTTTGTTAAAAGAAAAGAAGAAGCTTAATCAGATTCTCCCTGCCCTAAAACTGCAACGCTGACCTGGGAATGGAGTTGTAATCCCAATGTTAATATGGGGATCAGCTAATTAATGCTTAGATGATGTTCATAACCTAACAAAACCTGTTTTGTTGAACTCAGGAGGAGGAGAAGTTCTGTCCATATTCTGTTACTCTTTGCTGTCTTCCTTTGTATGCACCAATACCTGCTTCTTCTCTGTCTCACCAGCTGACAAATGTATACAGAACATCTATCAAGACCTTCACACGAACCAGAAAAGTGCTGAGGAATACTGAGGCATTCTGTGCAGCCTTTTACTGCAGAACAAGATGCCAGTTGATGTCATCAAAGCCAATATAACAGAGATGATGGCAGGAGGGGTGGACACGGTAAGGAGATTACAATATTCATGACAAGCAAAGAGTGCATGAATGACATGCGTATGGGTTGGCCGTGCTTGGTATCCAGAGACTTGCAAAATTCTCTGGCCCAAAAGTGCCTCCATCTCCATCTCTTTCTTGAGGGTAATTTTAAACAGAGAACAGCTTCTGGCCTGGCTTGGTTCCTTCTGAATGGGAAACTGTGGATTTCCCATTCATAGCCTCACAAACTGGCTTTTTCAGAGGGGTCAGTAAAAGTCTCTGCCTAATCAGCCAATCATGTCTGGACAAATCTAGTCTATTGGCCATTCAGCATCTCCATGCATTCTCTTCCAGCTTCCAGACTGAATCAAGGGAACAATTGGCAAGTGTGTTCATGAACTTCATTGACAGCCCTCTGAGAAGACCAAGCCCAGTATTAGGCCAAGAAATTGCAGAATTAAAATGCTCTGAACATGTTATCTTATCTTCCAAGATCAAGAACAATGCAGGATTCTGCTGATATTGTACCGGAGGTGCATGTGAAAAATTACAGAGGAAGTACACACCTGTTTTGAAGTATCAATTATTAATATTGGTTACAATGATTATTATTGATCAAATAAGACTCCGTTTTATCTCAGATTCCTATCTCATGTACCCTTAGACTGCTATGACCATCCAACGGACCATGTCTGAATTGGCTAGGCATCCAGAATTGCAAGAGCAGCTGCGGGCAGAGATTTTTGCAGCTAAAGCATCTTGCCAGGGAGATGTTGCAAAGATGCTTCAGTCAGTTCCATTTCTCAAAGCAGTTATCAAAGAAGCGCAAAGATAAGGCCTCCCTTCCTGAGATGGAGCCACCTACACAGATTTCCCAGCAGATTCTCCAGGCTTCATGTAATTATTTTAAAGCAAAACAATCCAGTGATAAAATCCAAAACTCATTAAGTATAAAACTGGTGTGATAAAACCATGAGTAGGACTACTGGGTGGTTAACAAAAAACAGAAGAGCTACAAGCAGTCCATAACTAGAACAGGAATGAAAACTCACAGACTTGGGAGATCAAAGAAAGCTTTGCCAGAAAATGAGCCTGGGGGTGGGGGAGAGATAATTTTCTCCTGGGAGTGTATTTCAGGGTCCAGTATCTGAGGCCCCTATCTGAGAAGGTCCTCTCTCACATTGTCATCCTCTGATCTTTAGAGAGAGGAAGCTTTCAGAAAGCTTCTACAGTATAGTTGACTTCTAGAGCACAGGATGGCAGGTAAGGGAGATGGACAAACTATTACTTTTATTCCAAAGCATATCCAAAGACTTGAAAGCTCCCTAAACTATATTTTTGCAAAGAAAGGGGGGCAGAATGGAAGATTTACTCTCCTATTCATGTCTAATTGGGTGGAACACCCCTGGCTTCACTGGGAAACCTTCTGACTAAATATGATGAAGAATCAGTGAAGCAAATGAGCCCAGCAGAGTTGAAGGGAAGGGAAATTAATTTCTGAATCCATTCCCCTGAAAAACAGTATGTTTTTTTTTTAAAGTGCCATTTCTCACCAGCTCTACTTCTACAGCTGAGCTTTTGGGGCTACCTAACAGTCAAGTCATAATAAATCTTTCTTCAGTAACAATGTTCTCACTTGGAAATTTAAGAAACTTTGGATAAATAACTTTCTCCTCCCCGTTTCACCTAAGGCTCCACCCAGTTATAATGACACTACCAAGATACACAGCACAAGACATTGTCCTTCAGAATTATTTTATCCCTGCCAATGTGAGTAACCTGCATGACCTATAAGATGATTATGAGTTTTTAAGGATGTTACTATCTTTTTTTTAAACTCACAGTTCCTCAAAAGCCGATGGGGTGGTAGGGGTTGGGGGGGGTGCAACTCTTGTCTTGTAAGGTGGGGCAGTGAGATCAGAGCTGGGCTGAGATCACCCACGACATTTTTCAGCTGGACATTCTTTTAACGTGCATCACTAGCCCAACCCCAGAACATCAAAGAAAGAAAACATTTCCATTTTCTATCTTCAAAAAGTGGAAAATATTGACCAGAAATAAAGAGGAACTGGATCTTAAATAGGAAAATATGGACTATTCTGTCCTCATGGAATAGAGACAGTTTTGTATAGGGGAGCTGGAGTAGGGTTTGAGGACATTGAAGAGCCGGTTTTGGAATCCAAGCGGAAAGCTTTTCGTATTTCTTGGTCTTTAATGCACAGATGCCGGGCCGTTTGAAATTCTAATTGCAAAGCGCCCGACGTCCTTCACCTTTTCCGATACTCCTTCTTATATGCTTTTTGGCAAGAGCTCAACCCATTTTAGCTCTTTTTAAAGTCTTCTTCTATACTCCCTCTCGTTTCTGTGTTGTTTTTCTGCTCTGAGAGTGCTAAGAGAAGACAGTGACCCCTTTTTTTTCCATTGTGGCAACTGTTATTGCAACAAGAAGGCATAACCAAGATGTGTGTTCGATCAGTAGTGGGGCGCTCTTTTGGCCCAGCAGATGCATTTGGGACATAGGAACATGTTCTGCATGCACAAAGGGCCTGCCATGGCTGCTTGTGCATTCACAGCTATAGAGTTGTGTGTTAATGTGACAACTAACCCTTCTCCCCCTCAAAAAAATCCCAGACTGATGGAGAGACAGGATGGCTCTGATGAAGACAGAAAAGAGAATCAGAAAAATCTGAGAATCTACAGTGAACAGATCTGCTCTCCTGATTGGTTGAACCAATGTGGAATCTGGTTAGATGGCCTGCTAGAGAAAGTGAAAAAAAAAATTGGCAACCAGGATTGCTTCATTAGCTCTAAATGTTAATCAGTGTATATCTTTCTTTTGGAGATGTTTGTCAAGGAATTGGAATGTGATGTGACCTTCACAACCACTTCTTTCTCAATTCCATCAGCTGGTCTAATTACTAATCCTGCTTTTCCCCAGATTTGTGTCCTTTACGTGCATCAGGCTACAATTTCCATGGGATCTGTGCCTCCTTTCCTTTAATGGGCTAGCAGGGCATTGACAAAAATGTGTACTTCTTGGAGGTACTGATAGTACAATTCTCCAAGGAGAACACCAAGATTATTCTGCCAGCCAAATCAAAACATTGAAATAAATGGAATGTAAGCCTGTCTTGACTAATTTAACTCCTATTGATTTTTTAAGAGTCTTTGCAAAATATGATTCCATTAAGATATGTAATGGATCTGAATCAACATAAATAAAATGGTAATACTTTTGTTGTAACCCCAAAGATCAGAAATGAAGGAGGCATGACTCAAGCCTGATTGACCCTTTTCCTCCACCTTTTCTTCACAGACTTTAGTTCAGGTAGGTATGTATTCAATGTGCCAGGATCCCAGATATTTTAAGAAACCTCAGCAATTTAACCCAGAAAGGTGGTTGAATACTGGAGATTCCAGCTATTTCAGAGGACTGAACTTCGGATTTGGGCCACGTCAGTGTCTTGGCCACAGGATCACTGAGATGGAGATGCAACTCTTCATGATCAATGTGAGACTAGGCCTACCATCATCCCATTATGTAAGACCCAAAACTGAATTACAGGGGAGATCCTGACTTTTCTCTTGTGTGTATCTGGGAAAGAGGGAATGAGTGAGTCCTTGACTACCAGTTTAGAAGTTGGCGAGAACCATGATTTGTCATTTCAGTCACATCACATATTATGGCCAACTGTTGCTGTGAAGAGACACCTTCTCTCTTCTTACATGTAGAAATAGCTTCTTCCCAAGTTTTATCTCAGTGAAAGAGGACAGTATTTACATGTGAAGTACAGAGAGGGTTGACTACATTTAATCTTAATTTAAATGAAATATTCACAGGAGCCTTCTCCAACCAACTGGATGCCTCCTAGATATTTTAGCATAAAATCTTCTAGCCAGCATAAACAGTGGTCTCTAAAATCTGAATGGTGAGGCCATGAGAACTCTTTGGTATTTCTTGCTTTTTCCCTCCCCCCCAGACATTGGAAAAGTTCAGGATTGAAATGAAGAACAAAGAAGAAGTTGAATCCATTTTTAATCTTCTCTTGATGTCAGACAAGACAATTTACTTTATGCTATGTCCTCTTGATTCCCATCATCAAGAGTGACCTTCGGAAGGTCAAAAAAGAAGGCATAGTCTCCTCGCATCTGAGACAACTCTTGCATCTAGGCCTTGCTGAACAGCTGAGGATAATAGTTCCTGATTCACCTCTTCTCCACCACTTGGTTTAATCTCCCATTCAAGACATCAACAACCAGTAGCCATCACTGCAGGAATTATAGATGCATTGTGTAATAAAATCAGAGCATTTTTGTTGCCTTGAACCCCCTTCATACTATTTCATTGGAGGTCCATGTGCTCTGGCATCAAGAGGGAAGGAAACTGTCCCCTTTCTTCAAGTGATGCAGTTTTGAAGCCTGAATCTGTACCGACAGAAGAGAATATATGTAGCTCGGAGCTGGATTGTGCAATCCTTGGTACTCTCTGAGCTTGGTTGTTGGCTTGCAGATCAAACAATCAAGCAGAAAGCAATACTCTGACCAAGGAATCACCAAGGAGACAAGCAATCAAGCAAATAAACAATCAAGCAGAAAACAATACCCTAATTAAGGAACTACCAAGGAGAAAACCATACACACCCCCAACACTGGCAGGGCAAGCTGCTGTAGATAAACAGGGAGTAAACCCCACACTTACTAGCACTGATCTGTGCTAACCACGTAGGGAAAGATCTCACTTTTGAACAAAATGGTTGGGTATTCAACATATTTTGACCATGGTTTTTGTTCCCAACATTTGTGGTAAGCATAAAGCTCATAAGGCAGCTTTCTAGTTTCTAACCATGCCATTTTCTTGTATAATAAAAACTCATTTATTCCTCTAAATGAGCAAATAAAACTGGCAAGGCATGTGATGTGCTAGGTACATATGAAGTTGCTGTTTCAATAAGTGCTTGACAATGAAAAGTTGGAGGTGGAGGAGGAGAATCAGGTTGTTTCTTGAATGTCTGTGTAGTAAAGTATAAGAATATCAGAAATAAAAGTTTGGATCTATTCACTGGAAGCTGTTTCTTTAAGTCTGTTGGGATGCAGAGGTCAATCTGTACAGGCATGGTTAATATTTCAGTGGCTGAAAATGGCAATTTTGAGGAGGAGACAGCAGAGGACTATATTGAAAAAGGGGATAAAGTCATAAAAAGAAGCAAGGTTGTGGCACAAAAGCAGGCAGAACCAGGGGATAATAATACAGTATTTAAAACTCCAACTTTTAACAATAGAAAAGATCTACCACCTTTGAGAAAAACAGCATGATACCCTTAAAACATGTTACAACTCTTAAATAGCACTTAAAGGATCTGTAACAAGCTGTGGAAGAATCCCAGGGCATTATCAGGGTACATTCACACTCCACAATGTTTATAACACATGTCTTGTGAATAGAAGATTGGTGATTCAAACCTTGGAGATAATGTGTCATTGTTGTTGTGTTTTGCTTTTAATTATTATTTTTCTTTCATTGAGTTAGCTGCTTTTCCTGGGTGTGCTATTTGGGAGTTGGGTGGAATTCTTTCTATCTCAAGCGTGGAAGAAGGATGGAATAGTACACTGCTGGACTTATTTTACAAAAAAAAGTACAGGGGAAGGTAGCTAGCTCAGAGAAAGAAAAATAGTAATTAAAACAATTACTAGTAAAGGTAATTCTAGAAGATATTAAAGATCAGGGTAACAATGAACTTATTTAAGGGGACATTTCTTCTTTTGAAAAGTAACCAGTAAAATGGTGGGGTTAGCCTGTAAAAAACAAAATGCACAAGCCAGCATATACAGAAGTGCTCAAAGTGATATAAGGGAGAAATGAATATTTTAAAACTGGAGCAGAAAACATACCCAGAGGTCAACTTTGATAAAGGAGGGGGTGAGTACAAAGCAACATTATCTGTTCCTGCCCTCCAGAAATGATTGCTTGTCTGCTTGGGCAATAGGGCAATTGGGTAGTGAGGATAAGCCCTTGGTTAGAAAAAAATATATTAAACCTCATTTAAACACAGAGGAAAAGCAGAATTCTGGTAGAAAATATATTCCCACATCAAGAAAGATTAATTTTGGTTACTGTGCTGAGAAGCCCATTTTCATACTAGTTTTTTTTAAATTTTTAGCATGCAAAACATGCTAAAATCTGTAAACCCAGAATTTTTTTAAAGCACAAAAAACCCAATGCCTTGAACTTATAAATTTTATTTTAATTACCAAACCATTTACAAAGCTAGGGGTTCCAGCTACATGAATAGCTGAACATTCCTCTGTTAAGATGTATAAGGATAGTAAAAAAAAAATCTGTAGTGCCTACTTGGTGGATTCAGAATCCACTTAGAGATCTGCCACAGATCTGCCCCTGAGTGCCCATGTGCAAGCCTGCATACAAACCCAGCATTAATAGAATCTATTTATCTTGCACACTCCCATGCATGGACACAAATCTCAGTCTCTGGCTTGTTTTTCAAAGCCTGTCACTGCTGCAATCTCTCCTTCTCTCTTCTGCTCTGCCTCTAAGAAATTTAAAAAACAAACAAACCCAAATCTCTTTTGTTTGCTTATGTGTGTCCAAGAAAATTTTGCAGGCTGATTGGCTGTGGACAGAATTACGACTGTTCACTCTGAGGATGGATCCTCTGCACTGGCTGGGTTGGTCCATGTCTGAGGGACTAAGAATGTGTCTTATATGTCCCAAAATGCTATTGGATACTCCAGGCCTTTTGGTCAACAAAAGGTGCTGTGTACCAGTTCCTTCATCAGTCAAACACTTGGAGGCAGAGAAGAAGGAACGCAGTGGAGCTTCTTCTGAAGTTAATGGGATTGACGTGTCAAGGTGGCCAGAAACCCTATGGAATAGCAGAGATATGTAAGGATAGACAAGCCTCAGAATGGTACAGTCCTCCAATGTGGAATGGCGCTGAGTGAACCCATCTGTCAGGTTTGCACAAGACCCTGAATCATAAACAAACCAGATGGATTGGTTCACACAACCCTCCGAGCTTCAAAAAACCCAAACCAGAACAAAGGACTTGGCAAAGTAGGCCATGTGAATGCACCAGTGACCCCTAAAAGGGAAATACGGCTGTAGTCTTAAGAAGCTGTAAGGGTGCTCTGCTGAGCAGAATTGACCTCTCTTGACCAAAAGTGCAAGGCTGGTAGAGATGGGTGGAAATTTCAGGGAAAGGGGCATTGCTGCTTGACCCATGGATGATTCCCCATGGAGGTCTTGCTCCAATGGAGCCATTAAAGTAGAGCTTGGACAGAGGCAATCAACACTGCTGATTTTACACCAAAGAGAAAGTTGGACCACTTGGGCATCAAACTCCAATATTCTAGAATAAAGGCCAGTTTTCAACGTAACCTAACAGATTTCATCTTTCACCACATTTAGAAAGGAACCAGGATTTGTCAAGCGTTGCTAGTTTAAGCCTGCCTTAGAGCAGGATCACAATAAACCTATGTTTATTGTGACTATTAAAAACAGAATGTTTTTGTACTGGAGAAAAAAAATATTGCCAATAGAACTGGGTGTTCACGAATACAATCTTACTAAACTGAGACTGGAGATACAGCTTTAAATGTTAACGTCTCTTTGTGATGTGTGTGTGTGTGTGATTGTGTGTGCACGAACTCTTATTTGTTTTAAAAATGTAATGGGAAGATAGGCTAGGATTTCAGAACTAACCTTATTGGACCATCTGCATCCTTGAACAAACCATCCCGTGGCAATAAGAATCACAGTTTGGAGGTCTCATATCATTTTCAAGGACCTTTGTCTTCAGTGCTGATTTCTGAGTTCTCACACCAACCCCCCTCCTGAATTTTTTTCTCTTTTTTCCCCCTCCTTTGCTGTGGCAATGTTACCCAGGCACTGTCCATTCATTCCTGCTTTGGGCATCTCCAATCATTTACGGATCCTATTCTATCCTGAAGATGCATCCAGCCCTGGCTTTCTCCAAGTTCATACAGCTGCCAGGGAAATACGTTCACCTCCTCTCCAGGGAAAAGAACTGAAGCCATTCAACGATTTGCCAGGAAATTGGAAAACCAGCTGGTTTAATCTGTATCAGTTCTGGAAGGAGGATGGTTTCCACAATGTTCATAACATTATGGTGGAGAAGTTCCAAACCTTTGGTCCTATTTATAGGTAAGGGGTCTCTTAGGTCTGGTGCAATCCTGCTTCCTTTCCCAAACTTTTTCCACTCTTCTTCCTCAAACCAGAAAACTTTGTTCCGGTTGTACAATGTTGATCAGAATGGTTTGCAACGTTAATAGACTGGCTTTTTTTCTTGCCCTAAATTACTGGCTGTTTTCCTCTTGAAGGTTGCAATAATTCTCTTTTCCTTCCAGGTGTCTCCTTACCTGCCTCTGAGCCGTACGTTGATTCCTGCTTGTTTGTGTAAAACATTCCTCTACTAGCCTTTACCTTATGTGATTGCAGGGGGACACACAATATTTAAAAATAACATTCTGATTCAGAAAATGAGGGGATCGTTCTCCCAGATGGACATTCAGGATCCTTGAAGAGCAATCAGTTCCAGCAACTAAAAAAAAAACCTGACTGAAGGTTTTATTTTGGGGGTGCAGTGGGGCTTTGCAACATCACACGTTTTGTGCTTGGGAAGAGCTGTGCACCTGATCATCTGTAACACCCCTCTCCCCTTATTTACCTCTTTTTCATCTCTCTTCTTTGATGTTATCTCCTGAAGATACAGCTTATCACTAAGAAATAGAACAGACCTGCAAACTCCGGCAGGTTTAACTGTCCCCAAGCTCTGTTGCAACAGTGATCAAATAGCCAAAGGCTCTTAAACATACTACAGAGAGAAAGCAGGCAGGCTTAAATTACAGCAAGCATCTGTTTTGAGCGCAAACATTCCCTGTTCAGTCTCTGCATCTTCACTTCAAAAGGATGCAAAGGGAACGAACTGTGTACAGCCTCTGGGTGAAAGGGCTTAGCACACAGTGAAGACCCATGCTTCGTATGCAAGTAGATTTCAGTGCTCCACAATCTATTTGTAGGTTGACTGAGTAAATCAGGGCAGAGATCTCTGTGCCCTTGCAGTACACCTGGATGGAAAAGCACTGTGGAACTATGCGCAGGTATCCATGTCTTGCAACGTACTAGAGTCAAGGGGCAATTGGACTTTTTATCTTTACTCTTATTTATATTATTTATTATTGTAATTTTATACTGTATATTTTCTGATCGTTGTTTTAACTGATTGTTGCAAACCGCCCCGGGTCCCCCGATGGGAGGAGATGGGCGGGGACAAATTAGATAAATAAAATAAAAAATAAATAAATTGCCCACTGTGGTATTTACTAACTAGCACCTGGAAGTATTATTGTTTCTAATAATGCTAATAATTATTATTAAAATTAATTACTAATTTCCTTGCTACTGAATTGCTAATTATTGTTAGAAATTATTATCTCTAATAATTACAGTCTAGGAAACATGGGAGAGCCAATATGGCGTAGTGGTTAAGGCATCAGGCTAGAAACCGGGAGACTGTGAGTTCTAGTCCCGCCTTAGGCACGAAGCCAGCTGGGGGACCTTGGGCCAGTCATTCTCTCTCAGTCCTAGGAAGGAAACAATGGCAAACCACCTCTGAAAAACCGTGCCAAGAAAACTGCAGGGACTTGTCCAGGCAGTCTCCGAGAACAGATTTTTTTAAAAAAGGAAACATGGAAGGGCATTCTATTCCTTGTGACAGGTGAGATTGTTTTTGTAAGATTGTTTGCCTACTGTTGGAAAACTGCAGCTGGCTTGCATTTCAGCGCAGTGAAGTTCTTTTGTTGAAGCCCAGAGGTGGAGCAGCCAGAACAGAACGCTAGATTAAGCTGGAATAAGGCTGAGTAATGTGAGGTTCACCGTGCTGTTGGAACCCAACCATTGTCTGAGCATCTGGTACAAACCAGGATAATATAAGAAGCCATATCTGGGTTTATCTGGGTTTAAGCTACTGTTGGGGTTTGGGGTCCATCAGTGTCTATGGTTTAGTTTGTTATGGGAACCCAGCCAAGGTGTTTCAAAGTTGACTTTCTGCAGTGCAGAGTTAGGGTTGCCATGACTACCGATTCTCAGGGAATAAGCCAGCCTTTCTCAACCCTTTGACCCTGGAGGAACCCTTGAAATATTTTCCAGGCCTTGGGGAACCCCTGCCCGTTCAGGCTCAAAGAGAGGCCAGAGGTTACAAAATTATTACATTCGTTTCATGCGTAGGCCTGTCTAGATGCGTGAACAGTGTTCTTAAGCTGAAATTAAAGAATGAACCTTACCTCTTTCATGTGAAGTTGCTTGGAACTTTGAAACAATTTTTTTAATGAATCGTGATCTCCCAGGGAACCCCTAGTGACCTCTTGTGGAACCCGAGGGTGCCACGGAACCCAGGTTGAGAAACCCTGGAATAAGCGGTTAGGACTGCTATCTTCTTCAATATATCTGAAAGGCAATATTGCATATACCCATATTTCATCTGCCCACATATCATTTGTTAGGAGGGATTTTTTTTTAATCTATGTTTTACGATGGGATTTACAACCCCTGTGTTGCCCAGTGAGACATAAAGAATAGAATATCATTATCTACAGTGGGGGCCTAGATTCGATTTACCATAAGACACCCCCCCCACTATTTCTCAGCTGTTTGCTCCCTTTATGATATGTCCACAATCTCTGAGCACAAAGAAGGGGTGATTATGTTGGGCAACAGACTTATTGTTTGCCAGATGCCTACGGCCCCATTCTTCCAGGGGCTCAGGCTAAGTACATAGCCCTCCTTGGCTCTAACATTGCCCCACAAATTGAACTTGTGAAGTAGATCAGACTGAGGGTTAATGATTGTGAGGGTTCTTTATTTTCCAAGCACTGGACACCCCACCATGTAGCAGATAAATGTACAAAATCTTTTATTGTAGCACACGCCTTTCCTGCTGCCCTGGGTTCCCTCCACCCTCCTAGGCTTTGCAGGTTGATGTAGCCATGTAAATATGTCTTTGATGGTTAGTCCTTATAACAAATAAAGTTCATCAAGCAGCCTACAGCCTTTGCCTCCCCGCAAAGGTTCTTGCACTTGTTGGGATGAGGTGCTGCCCCAGCGTGGTTCCTCCTCTTCTGGTTGCCACTGAGCTCCAGGCCAAGCAGTGAGCCAAGCTCCAGGCAGGAATCACACCACAGTGGGCTGCTTACCATAGCTGGTGGTTCTGGCAGTTGACTGAGAGCTTCCTTGCTTGCCTGTAATCGTTGTACATTCCATTCTTCTCCTTCTCTCCTTCACACCCACACTTTTGTGGGCTAAGGCCCTGGGTAGGGTGAGCCTGCCTATGGACATTGGCACGTTCCTAAAAACGCCAGGATGTGGTTCAGTTAGCCAGACACCTGGAACACTGGCATGGATGCCTGTGGATGCTTGTGAGTAAACTGAGTAAGGGGATGAATGAAGAATGAATGAATGAATGAATGAATGAGTCCATCTCCTCTCAAGTTTCTGGGGCTGTAGATTTTTACTGCCCTTTGGGAGAAGGGATGAGCCGAGCCTATCCTTGGGAAAGTGGGGGTGGGAAGCACTGGGGAGGAGCTCTGTGAAATTATATGGGGCATTTCTTTCCCCTTCTCTAACCCAACACTGCTGATATTCCAGGAGAAAATCGGGCGCCCACGACCGCCTCAAGATTTCCCTTTAAACGACTTCAACCGGTTTCAACCATTCAGCGTTTAACCCCCAATAAGCCTGCCAATATGTTCTTCACAGGGAGAAACTGGGCAGTTATGAGAGTGTCAACATTATTGATCCCAAAGACGCTGCTATTCTCTTCAAATCTGAAGGATTGTACCCGGAGAGGTTCACCGTGCCACCGTGGATCGCCTATCGGGACTTCCGTAATAAGCCTTGTGGGGTCCTCCTCAAGTAAGAACCTGCAAGAAGTGATAGGATGGGCCCAGAGGTTGGCTGGTGAGAAAATTGCCACCAAGCAATAAAACGCCACTCCAGAACTCTGGGATGGGGCTGGAGATTGTTCAGAAAGAGGGGAATCAAAGCTTAATTGATCATGATGGTTATTTCCCCAAATTATTGCCCTAGGAGGGGGGGAGAGTATCTTATTTCTCCATTTCTTCTTCAGGTTGCTTTAGAATTTCTTCAGAATTTCTTTTGCAATTGATGAGCTTACTTTCTTGTAGAGGCCAACAGATTGGGGTTTAGATCCGTTCTCTCTTGTGACATTTCTCTGGGCTGCTCACCTGTCCCTCTCTGAAAAATATGCCACGAGAGGAGTTCCTTGATGACAGTTCCCCCTTGGGATTTAACGGAAATATGGGGAGCCCAAAAAACCCATAGATGCATTGCCAGGGGGTCAAAAAAGTCAAGATGGGAGGTGCAACCACAGGATCGAAGCCTCATCCCTTTGTAGGAGAAGGTTGCATAAGGAAAGGAATCTAAATTACAAATACCAGGCCTTCCCCCAACCCCTGTACATTTCACTGACATTTTCACCCCTTTTGAGAACAATTCCTTCTCTACCAGCCTGAAGGAGAATAGCTGACAAGGTGGAGAAATTATGACTGGAACGGCCCTGGTTTCCATGCTGAATTTACTTTTTTTTTGGCTTTCTAGGAAAGGAGACAGCTGGCGTCAGGACCGCCTGGCCCTGAACAGGGAAGCAATGTCCCTCAAAATCACGGATAACTTTGCTCCCCTCCTGAATGAAGTGGGGGAAGATTTTGTCAAGAGAATGCAGATGAAGGTTGGCACCAGCCCACAAGATAAATGGACAACTGACCTCACCCATGAGCTGTTCCGTTTTGCGTTGGAATGTGAGTGGGAGGGAAGGGGCTGGACTGGGATGGGGACTTGGCTCAAGGATTAGCCAACCATGTCTTTTTTTTCTCCCCTCTTCCCCTCCTCCCATTTTCATTTACTCAACATACTATGCTTGGGTACTTTTGTGGGTATGCATAGGGGAGGGTGCTTTGCTGGATCTGCAAAGACAGCCTGTTAACTTCAATGTTCAGTGGAGTGTGCAAGACCATAAAATAGTGTGCCAACCCAGAAAATACACAAATTCAGTAACCTGGTTAAGAATGGACAGAACCATCTAGCTCTTGAGAAATAGAAGCGATGCGCAACACATTAATTAGATGGAGATCTCTGCCCCTGTGGGAGAAATGGTCTTGATTTTTTTATCCATCTTCCCCATCTCTCTCTTCCCACAGCTGTATGCAATGTCCTGTACGGTACCCGCTTGGGGCTTCTTCAGGATTTCATTGACCCTGAGGCACAGAAGTTCATTGATGCCATCACCTTGATGTTTAATTCCACCGCACCAATGTTGTACATACCGCCAGAATTTCTGCGCAGGATCAATTCCAAGTTTTGGCAGGACCATGTGAATGCTTGGGATGTCATCTTCATGCATGGTGAGTGTACCCGTGGTGGCTGTGGGATCCTGCACACTTCCAGATCTCACCCAGTGACCGAATAGAAAGTTGCTAGCCTGGTGAGAATTCACTGAACAAGTTTCCACAGTGATTTTATTGTTCCAAGCTGTATTTATTTGTATGTGTCCTCTCCATCTTACCAGCTGACAAATGTATACAGAACATCTACCAAGATCTCTGTTTCAATGAGAAGAGGGCCAAAGAATACCGAGGCATCCTGTGCAGCCTTTTACTTCAGAACAAGATGCCGATTGAAGATATCAAAGCCAGCATAACTGAGATGATGGCAGGAGGGGTGGACACGGTAAGTAAGGAGGGACCTAGACAGCTTCTTGTCAATAAGACTCTCAAAAAGTACCTGCCAAACAATCTATCCAATATACAAGACATCTATGACATTGTTCCTCTATTAAGGATTCATGATGTCCAAGGACTTTGGGAATTTCTACACTATCATTAGTCCTATTCCCTGCAACCCACAATCATCGGAACACCCACTGAACTCAAGACACTGAGAACAAGGAGCTAAGAATGTTGTTTACTCTTACACACAAAGTTAGGGTTTTTTTTAAAAAGACATCTGTTCCATCGTGTTTGATTCTCGGAGACAGCCTGGACAAATCTCTGCAGTTTTCTTGGCAAGGTTTTTCAGAAGTGGTTTACCATTGCCTCCTTCCTAGGGCTGAGAGGGAGTGACTGGCCCAAGGTCCCCCAGCTGGCTTTGTGCCTCAGGCAGGACTAGAACTCACAGCCTCTCAGTTTCTAGCCCGGTGCCTTCACCACAACACCAGACTAGCTCACCAGATGTTACTATTTGAATTTCACACAATGCAGCACTACACCAAACTGGCTCTCAAGTGCTGAAATCACTAAAATCCCTTCATTCTCATCCCATTCAAATTGCTTGCAGCCCACCCAGCTGCCCAGAGCTTTAAGTTGCCCAGAGTTGTTTGCCTATAGGTGCGTGGTGATAATAAAACCAAATAACAATAATAAACAAACACCAGCCCTGCCAGTCCTTACTTCACCTGTGGTCAAATGTGGAGCCTGTGAGAAGAAGCTGCAAAGCCAATTAAACTTTAGACCAGCCTTTCTCAACCTTCTGACCCTGGAGGAACCCTTGAGATATTTCTCAGGCCTTGGGGAACCCCTGCACACTCAGGCTCAAAGAGAGGCCAGAAGTTACCAAATTATTATATTCGTTTCATGGGTAGGTCTGTATACATGCATGAACAGTGTTCTTAAGCTGAAAATAAAGCATGAAACTTACCTCTTTAATGTGAAGTTGCCCGAATTTGAAATAATTTTTAAAATAAATTGTGATCTCCCAGGGAACCCCTAGTGACTTCTCATGAACCCTAGGGTGCCACGGAACCCTGGTTGAGGAACCCTGGTCTAGACATTCTAAAAAACTCTGAGAATGAGGAAGAGAAACAGAAGTCTCTTAACGGAAGAAAAGTTGGACAACTCTAGGACAGATTTTGGTAGAATGTTACAGGCAACTAATTAGTTCCTTCCTCGTAGGAATCTTGATGTCCCCTTCAAATTGTTGCTTCAGTTCTATTCAGTTTTTTTAAATAGAACCTTTGAGGAATCGGTGGCCTTTGCATTCTGCTGGTCATTAAACAACTCAGGGCATTCCTCTGGTCACTGAGGGCTTCCTCAGTTCTCTCTCTCTCCCTCCAGCAACTCCAAATATTCTCCAAACATTCTCTCCCTCTGCTAAACAAGGGAGGTGGCCTCTCTTCCTTGCTCAGTTGGTCAACCAGAAACACAAAGAAGGCCCAGAGATGCTTCAGTCGAGTTAGGAACCCTGAGCATTGTGCATTCAAGGAAGCACATGCATTCTTGCAGGGGTGGCTGAGAAGGCACCCTTAAAGCACTAATTGCCCAATATGGCATATTTTCATTCAGACTTCCATCACACTCCAGTGGGCTCTGTATGAACTGGCTCGCGTGCCACACCTTCAGGAACAACTCAGGTCCGAAATCTCTGCAGCCAGGACATCTTCCCAGGGTGACCTTCTGAAGATGATGAAATCCATCCCGCTCCTCAAAGCAGTCATCAAAGAAACCCTAAGGTAGCATGGTAGCTCACTTGCTGGGGGAATTCTGGGAGTTGAAGTGCACATGTCTTAAAGTGGCCCAGCTTGAGGAACCCTGAGCTACTCAAAATAAAGCACTAATATAATCAGAGGAATTACAGAGTTTATAATTATTGTTTAATCCTATGTAGGGGGATATCTGTTCAGGGCTAAATCTAACTCCCTTGGGTTGGTTGACAGGGCCAGTTAACCCCTTTTTGGAATTCTGTAGCACGCCAACTCCACTGACCCAGGCAAATATTTCGTGGAAGCAGAGGTCCATTGAATACAATGGGTAAAGGTAAAGGTAAAGGTTTCCCTTGACATTAAGTCCAGTCGTGTCTGACTCTAGGGCACGGTGCTCATCTCCGTTTCAAAGCCGAAGAGCCGGCGTTTGTCTGTAGACACTTCCTCCGTGGTCATGTGGCCGGCATGACTAAACGGAACTCCGTTACCTGCCGGCCGAAGCAGTACCTATTAATCTACTCACATTTGCATGTTTTTGAACTGCTAGGTTGGCAGGAGCTGGGACTAGCAACGGGAGCTCACCCCGTCACACAGATTCGAACCGCCGACCTTCCGATCGGCAAGCTCAGCAGCTCAGCGGTTTAACCCGCAGCGCCACCGCGTCCCACACAATACAATGGGAGTTACAAATATCTGTGACAATTTCACAAATGGGAACTGCAGAGTCCCATTCATGATGATGGGGCATTAAGGATAGCCTAGAGCAGTGTTTCTCAACCTTGGCCACTTTAAGATGTGTGGACTTCAACTCCCAGAATTCTCCAGCCAGCTAGGAAGTCCACACATCTTAAAGTGGCTGAGGTTGAGAAACAACAGCATAGAGCATCTAGAAATGTTCTTTATCCATTTTGACTAAGCAAGGGAATTGCAGGGATGTGTAAAAGGCAACCCACCATCGTGGGATTTGAGCTTGAGTTGGAGAAATACTTTTTAGATCATAAATCTCTTCTTCCTCTGATTTCAGGCTCCATCCAGTTGCAGTGACATTACAGAGATATACAACACAAGAGATTGCCCTTCAAAATTACTATATCCCTGCCAATGTGAGTACCAGCGATGGTGGTGGTGGTGGTGGTGGTTTTTAACAATTTGCAAACCCTGCCTTTCCTCCAAAGTTCTGATGCTGGTGAAGACAGTCATTCACCTGAGATCACACAAGGAGCCTGCTACATTCTGAACCAACATTATTTCATACTTACATGATAGAAAACATTCTAATATTCCATATGCACACACATGCACACACTCTATTATATTATTATTAGAATACTATTGGAATGCATCTAATACACACACACAGACCCAGAAAATGCCCAGGCAAACACTGGGCAGATGATGTAACTCAATTCAAAGGTATTAACTGGAAATAATTTGTGGTACGTTGAAGCAGTTGGAAAGCAGCTGAATAGGCTTCCATTCTGCAGTACATTGATTTGGACTGATTGATTGATTGATTGAATTGCACTACTGTTTAAAAACACAACAGCTTCAGTTAATTCAGATTTATCAGAGTGGTCATCAGCAATCACCAGTTTGCTTTCCTATCCTAAACGGGCAACTTTTGCTGGCTTGGTGGACTCACAATTTTTCAGTCCTTTGTGTGCATTGTGTTTTCAAAATCTGAGGAGGGGGAGTACAAAATTGTTGAGCTAAGCCTTAGTGCTTGGCTAGGATATATTTTTTTCCTGACACTGCCATCTCGAGGAAGAATATAGGATTATGAATAAAGAATGAGTAACTATTCATTTATGAGTATCATTGAATCCAGCTTAAATAAATCAGTGCATATTAGTCTGTGACTATGTTCCATAGTGACTTGTATTGTCTTCTAGCATCACCTAATATATTGTGGAGGTAAGATAAAGCTTGTCCTCATTATTAGCATGTTGACACAAGGATGGTTGGATATATCTAGAACAGCCTTTTGTCAACTTTTTGACCCTGGAGGAACCCTTGAAATATTTTTTAGGCCTCAGGGAACCCCTGCACATTCAAGCTCAAATGTAGGCCAGAGGTTACAAAATCCAATTATATTGGTTTCATGGGTAGGCCTGTCTATATGCATTGTTCTTAAACTAAAAATAAAGAATGAAACTTACCTCTTTAATGTGAAGTTGCCTGAATTTGAAATAATTTTTTAAATAGTGATCTCCCAGGGAACCCCTAGTGACCTCTCATGGAACCCTAGGACTCCATGGAACCCTGGTTGAGAAACCCTGATCTAGAAGATGCTAGAAGTCATTCTTGGTGATACTACTGTCAGGCCTGTCTGGATACAACTCATCAACTCATAAAGTCTGATTGATCCCTTTTTCCACCCCATCTTTTCTTCACAGACATTAGTCCAGGTAGGACTCTATGCAATGTTTCGGGATTCCAGATTTTTCTCCAAACCTCTGCAGTTCAACCCAGAAAGGTGGCTTAATACTGAGGACTCCAAATATTTCAGAGGACTGAGTTTCGGCTTTGGGCCACGTCAGTGTCTTGGCCGTAGGATTGCTGAGATGGAGATGCAACTGTTTTTGATCCACGTGAGTCCAGTTCTGCCACCATCTCATAATGGAAGACACAGGATGGAGAAATACTGAGAGGGTGGGCTGGTCTTCTGTCTCACACATATACAGTATGTGTGAGAAAGTCCTTAGCTATCATTTTAGAAGATCGTATAAGAGTCATGATTTGGCAGATCAGGGACATCACATACTCTGGCCAATCGTTGCTATGTAGAGACAGGTTTTGAAGTTTGAGGCCCATGATCTGGCAGCCCCATGTGACTTCTTGTCATCTTTTCCTTCTCCTTCAGATGCTGGAAAAATTCAAGATTGAAATGAAAAGGGGAGTGGAGGTTGGTACCACTTTTGGCCTTATCTTGATTCCGGACAAGCCAATCTATTTGACGCTACGGCCTCATCATTCCCTTCAGTGAGCTGGGTGCAGTTTCCCATAAGCACCTGGTGCCTCTTTTAAAACCCTTGGAGAAAGGATGGGAGTTGCCTACCCAGCTCATACGGATCACATCCTAATGGCAAATGTTTACTAAATATAGAAATCAAACCAAGGTTGGGACAACTAATTTGCAGCAGGACATTTTGGCTCTCTGTCTTGTTCTTTACTCATGCAGTACAAATTAGATAAGAAGAAGATCTACCTGTGCATGTAGCACTGTACTAGATTTGATATTATTAGATTTAAGAACATGAGAAGATCCCTTCTCATTGGATGGAAGTACCTACTAGTTAACAGATGGTCCATCTCATCCATCTTTATGTTTTCCATAATGTCCAACCAGATCCCTTTGGGAAGCTTGCAAAGAAGGTATGACATTTATAGGGTCTCTCAACTCTTGATTTCTCTTCTTGAGCAATGGTAGAAGGCTACTTCTGAAGATAGAGGCTGAATTAAGTTGCCAAGGACAACTTTTGGTTGACCTCTTCTCTGTCCATTTCTCTAGTCCTTTATTAGAGACATCTCAGCCATGGCCATCACAACCTCCTGAGTGATTATGTATCAAATATGTGTGGCTGGATGAAATAATGTTCTCTTCCTGGTTTTGAGTCTCCTGCCAAATCGCCACAATGGGTGCCTCTATCAGACAAGGAAAACTTCTATCCGCTTCCTGAAAGACTGCCCATCCTAAAACCCTAGGCCAACATAGGAAATAATGGATGAGGAGCCCAAGTTTTAAAGTAACCATGGTTAGATGCCAGCACCTCCCTTGCTTACAGCTTACATCTCCACAATTTGTTTCCAATCAGGGTTTTTCTTTATGCTCAGATAAAGTTTGAAATTTAGTGTCCTGTAGCCAAGTCAGAAAACTAAAGTAATAATAAAGTCAATGAAAGATGACTGCTACTGACTCACTTTTCAAAATAGGGCCAATGACTTAACTGTTGGCTAAGAATGTAGATCAATGAGAACAGAGCTGGGAAAAATAAGCTCGTAACGCTCAACCATAGTTGAACACAAGGCACAAGCTTGTGTTGACCTCTTCTGTTTTCTGCTAAGTATGATTTGCTGGTATATGTGAACTCGGTACTGTGGTTAGCCTTATCTATGCTGTAAGGGAACACATTAGGATACAAAAACATGCCTGGAACTGGTTTGGTTCTCTTATCGCCGGTTAGAATGAATGACTGTCTGAGCTGACATGTCATAACGAGCCATGTTTTAATTGAAAGTGGAGGCAGATGCTTTTGCTAGAAGAGGAAACTGTCAGCCTTGCAAGGTAATTTAGTAAAGAAGCATACCCAGAACTTCTAGCTTTGTTGTAAAGTTACATTAAGAGAATTTTGCAAGTCTGAAAGTACATCTCTCTCCTGCCCCCCTCGCCTTTACAGCCCAAGAAACTAGGGAGGGTCCCTTCTGAGACATTTACCACACCCCCATTCCTGCGGCGGGCTCAGCTGCCTCTTATCTGACTGTTGCCTGTGTCTCTTCCTCCTGCCTCCCAAGGTCATTCCCACTCACAAGCTGAAAAGGCTGAGATACGGTATATACTTGTGGATAAGCCCATCTGCAGATAAGCCAAACCCAATTTTTGGTTTGTATTTTGGCACCTAAAATTCTCAGCTTATCCATAAGTAAATAAGGTATAATACTGATGTATGATTTTAATATTACCCAGAACACAGGAAACACAGACACTGGTTTCCATTCTGCAATTCTTGGCTTCCTTGGTGCTCCTCCCCATTCTGATCATCTCTTTCCTCTCAGGCAAATAAAGAATCGTTAACTTTGCAAGTATCAAAAATTACAAAACAGGCACCAAGACTGCAAGGTAGTTTCACAGAGAAGTCTGTTTTCAGCTCATCTCCCCAGGAAAGAGGTATATAACTTGAAGTATATATTTTGCAATAGATATTTTGTCTTGCTATGAAGTAGGTAGGATTCCAGGATCTTCCAGAGCAAAGTCAAAGGGTGTGGACTCCGATGACTCTTGAGTTGTGTTGGTGAATGTGGTTTCTGGGAAGGATGGAAGAATAGAAGTCAGAACTCCATGCACTGCTGCCTCTTCCTTCCCCTCTGAGGACCAGCTGTCCCAGCCCAAACATCCTATGCCAAAGGGTGTGGACAGCCTTTGACCCAAGTCCAACTTCATAGCAATGCAGTGAAAGCAGGCTGAGCTGAGGACATGCTGGACAGTATTACACCACCACAACTGTGGGCAGAAAGAGGGCTTGCAATGACTTTCTTTCCACTGGGATCACTCCCACTCATTGGCTGAGGTCCAAGACATACTGTAGCGAGGGCTGGGTATACTTCAACAAATCAGTTCTGATGGGAGGAAAACTCCAGCCTCTTTCTCCTCTCTGAGGAATAGCAATGTTACAGCTATATCTCTTTACACAGAAGGGCATGGACAGCCCCCCAGATTGATTGTGTTTGGCAAGAACTGTCAGAACCCACAATCAAAGAATTGGTAAATCATTTGGTTGTGCTCTCTGCCATTGAATCAACGTAAAATCTGCATTTTACGTGGATGCATGAGTCAGAACCTTATTGAGTCAATTGTGTCGGATCCTTACAAGAACTGCAATTTTCCCTGGCTGGTGGAGGAAAAAAAGAGAAAACATTAACAATGGGAAAATTGGGGGCTTCTGTTTGAAAGCATATATGGTTTTAGCTTTGAGACAGTGGAGAGAGAAGGACTGTTAAAAAAAACTTCCACTTAGTAGAACACCTTCATTAAAAAGGTGATTGGTTTCAATGGGGTTGATTTTTTAAAACATCCCCAAAAAGAGCAACATGGTTTAGAAAAATCTCAGATAGAAAACAAGGTTGGCTTGGAGCATTCACCCCCACAAATTACCAACACAGAGATTAAACACTTGCGTCTACCCTAGCCATTTATTTCCATGTTGGTTAAAAAAAATGTACTCAGGACAATGTTCCTTGATCACTTCTTGTCCTGGTTCCTCCACCTTTGGAAATCTGGTCTACAAGGGATCCCTGAAAGGACAAATGTGGCTCACAGCCCCACCACCCAAAGTTGTGCAACCCTGGCTTACAAGTGTGGCTAAGAAGTATCACTGACCAATAAGCAGATTTGGTCCCACAGCTGACTACTTCTCTGCGACCTTCCCTGACTTTGCATGTTTCTCTTCTTCACCCCCTCTCCTTTGCTTCTCATCCTGTGGATAGAGGGGAGGCATGTCAATGGGCTAAGAACAAACATTCTCTTTCAAATCCAAAGGCTGGACTCCATTCCCAAATTCCTACAAATTCTGACCAAATTTGTTTCCTTTCTGATTCCCCACTTTCCCTTTTGGAGGATCATGCCCCATTGTTGAATTCTCTCTGTGGTGTCTTAATGGTAACCTTACATCTTTTCTGGTATGGTAGATTTAATTGGAAGCAGATGGGAGGGTCATTTTTACTGATGGGGAAAAACACAAAATAGGATTGAGTCTTGAGCCACAGAATTTCCAGGATCCAAGTCCTTCCACACTTTGAGTGTCAACCAAGGCAAGTTTCAAACCCATCACCTTTAGAAAGGAAGAAAATGTGCTTTGGCCACTCAGGCAGGCCAACCTCGTGACAACACAGACTGAAAGGTCCATCTGAGACAGTAATAAAAGGGAGAGTGGAACTGCAGATGGTCCTCTTGCTGAAGGATAGATGTGTGCAGGTTGTGTGGCATATGCTTCAGTGATGGACACTGTCCCATCCCTAATGCTGGAGGAAGGTCCATCTCCCTGTCTGGTTGACTTCAGTGTGAAGCTGTCCTTCACCTAAGGAAGCAAATCATCTTGGACTGGTCCTTCACACATGGGTATCACCTTTGAAGACCCCCAGAAGGTTTATCTAGCTTTCCCTGGTAGACTGCTCCTGTTGTTTATGTCCATTGCTCACCAGAAAAATATCATGAATTATGGGCGAGGATGGCGATCGGACAAACCCAAGCTCATTTTCAAGTAGACGACTGCTGTAATTCTGCTTCTCTCGACCCCAATTCTTGGCAGAGTCCTCCAGCTGTACCAGAGAAGAGAAATGCTTACACACTTAGAGCAAATTATTACACACAGTACATGCTTTAGCATTTGGTGGCTGGCAATCAGAACTTTGTGTATGGTTAAGGAGCTGGACAAGAAGCTGAGAGATGTTGACTTCTTACTCTTCTTAAAGTGGGTTGGCCTGGGTAACTCAAGGCCAGTCACTCTTCTCAGCACAACCCACCTCACAGATTGTTACTGGGAGGGAAATAGGAGGAAATGAAATAAAATTATGGACACTGCCTTGAGCTGTCCAAATAGAGGTGGGATATAAACTATCACCAGCACAGGGCATTTGGGAGCATTGGCCAAGGTACCAATCCTAGCAGAACTCATTTTTGCTTTAAAAACCATAATTTTAGACTTCTTCTGCGCATTGCCAGGGAGTTGAATTTAGCTATCAGATTTATTGCCCTTCATCGTCTAAAGGGCAAACAGATATAAATATAATATTGTAAAACCAGCCCTTCCTGGTTCTGATGCATTTTTGTATTTATGTTATTTCATTTATATTAAAATATATATCCTACTCTTCTAATGTTGATGCAACAGAGTAATAGCAATTAAAATCAACAAAAGATCACAAAAATTCCAAGGGGGGAAAATTAGAAAATATACTGAAATTGGCCAACGCCACGCCTAAAAAAGAAAGCATTTGTAATACATGCACTTTTGATTAGAGAAGTAACTTGGAGAAGTGCAAATTCAGATGAAATGGTTCTGGAATGAAGAAAACCATCCAGTCATGGTGATGTCAAAAACCATAGGTCAGCCAGGCCCTGGAAATTAAAACTAGGAATCTGAAAGCCCACACAATTTCCAAAGATCACTTCAAATGTGAAAGCAATGACTATGGGTGATGTGGAGACATAAATTAGATGGAAAAGGCCAACAAAGCCACACACCAAAGACCCTAATAGTTAGTACCAGTTATAAATCAATGCTCTATTTCAGTGTTTCTCAATCTCAGCAACTTTAAGATAGGTGGACTTCAACTCCCAGAATTCCCCAGCCAGCCATTCTGGGAGTTGAAGTCCACTCATCTTTAAGTTGTCAAAGTAGAGAAACACTGACCTACCGGATCCTTAATCCATGAATAGTAACTGCTTTCTAGGGCAGAATAAACCAGGGATAACAACTCTGTGACTTCCATGCATGCTAGGAGAATTCTAGAATTCTGGGAGCTGAAGTCATCCATCTTAAAGTTGCTGAGCTTGAGAAACACTGCACTAATTGAGCTTGAGAAACACTGCACTAATTGAGCACAGATTAACACTGCCTGGATTTAACTCTGGCCTCAGGAGAACGTTTAGGGAGGGATCATATCAAAACTTCATGCCAGGGGAGATTTCAGGTAGGGAAATCACCATTACCTGGTGTTCCAAGGCAAGGATGCGTGCCTCAGCCTTCTCCAGTTTTGAAATCAATGAGAGCTTTTCTGTGCCGGAGGAAAATGCATCCTGGGGGAACATAAATAAGGGTTTATGGCTCAGGAATGGAGGAGAAAGCCAAGAAATAAAAATAAAGGCCCATTTGGCTTCTGATTACAAAGTGCCCATCTATTCACTTAAAGGAATCCGATGGTGGGAAAAGTGTCCACTGGAGACCACAGTATGACTGCCTTTTGGAGCAGACCCATGGGAAACCCTCTTTTCAAGTGAGAAGCAATGTCACATGAGTTCAGGCAGTTGAGAAGTGGGATAGGTGGATGGATAGTCAGAACGTAGATAGATAGAGGATGGATGGATGGATGGATGGATGGATGGATAGATGATAGATAGATAGATAGATAGATAGATAGATAGATAGATAGATAGATAGATAGATAGATGATAGAGAGAGAGAGATGGCTGATAGATGATAGAGAGATAGATAAATGATAGAGAGATAGATGATAGAGAGATAGATAGATAGATATAGATGGCTGATAGATGATAGAGAGATAGATGGCTGATAGAGAGATAGATAAATGATAGATAGATAGATAGATAGATAGATAGATAGATAGATGATAGAGACAGAGATGGCTGATAGATGATAGAGAGATAGAGAGATAGATAAATGATAGAGAGATAGATGATAGATAGATAGATAGATAGATAGATAGATAGATAGATAGATAGATAGATAGTTGAGAGAGAGAAAGAGAAAGAGACAGCAGCAGGAGAAGGAAAAAACAGAAGATACTGTAGAGGGATAGAGAGAAGATAGAGAGATGGATGGATGGATATACACAGGTAGTCCTCAACTCACAACCATTCGTTTAGCTACTGTTCGAAGTTTGATGGTGCTGGAAAAAGTGACTTATTACCAGTCCTCACACTTATGACTGTTGCAGCATCCCTGAGGTCACATGATCAAAATTCAGGCACTTGGCAACCGGTATGTATTTACGATGGCTGCAGTGTCCCAGGATCACGTGGTCACCATTTGCAATCTTCTCAGCCGGCTTCCAACAAGCAAAGTCAATGGGGGAAGCTAGATTCGCTTAATGACGTGGCAAAAAAGATCGTAAAGTCAGGCATGACTCACTTAACGACCACCTCACTTAGCAGTGGAAGTTCTGGTCCCAATTGTGGTTGTAAGTTGAGGACTACCTGTAATTAGGTAGATAGGTTAGAGTGAGAGAGGGAGGGAGAGATAGAAATGGTTATTGAGTCAGAGGGTCTTACTGGTAATGCCTGCTGCTGCAGTATGATGGGTGAATGAAAAGAAGATTTCCCCAGTTCATCTCGTAGCCTCATGTTCTCCATCAACAGGGTGGGGAAGATATCTTTGGGCCAGTCGTCACCTGAGACTGAGAACAGGGAAGATACGTGATGTTCAACAAAAGGAGTTCACTGGCTATTAAAAAAAAGAAAAGAAACAAACCAAGATCCTCACTAGGATTTGAGGACTGCAAATTCCAGGCAACCAGATGGTTGTAAATGTTTGAGATCTCCAGGTAATGCTCACAGACACCCATTGTAATGGCCAGTAGGAATAACCCTGAGGAACACGAGGAAGAGCCACAGCCAGGACAACAGTCAGATAAAAGAAATTTGAGTCCAGGGCAGAACTGTAACCTGAGAAAGCATCTCAGACAACACCCTCCCTAGTCTCCTTGAAGATAAAGGGAGGCGGGGGGGAAGCATATTCAGACTTGCAAGATTCTGTTACTGTAACCTGAGAATAAAAATAGTATTAGCATTCATAACCCTGATTTTCTAGTCTGGTCTATCTTGAAGGGCTGACCCCCATGTAACTGCGGACACCTCTCTTGGTTGTATTACATGCCATAATAGTCCAAAGTTACATTTGGTGAATTGTGTGAAATTAAAATAGTAACATCTGGTGAACCAGTTTGGTCTAGTGGTTAAGGCACTGGGTTAGAAACCAGGAGACCGTGAGTTCTAGTCCTACCTTAGGCACAAAGACAGCTTGGGAACCTTGGGCCAGTCACTCTCTCTCAGCCCTAGGAAGGAGGCAATGGCAGACCACTTCTGAAAATCTTGCCAAGAAAACTGCAAGGATTTGTCCGGGCAGACTCCGAGAATCAGACACAATTGAACAGATTAAAAAAAAAACACATCTGGTGGTTCTTCAGAGGACTGGTGTTGCTCCACCAGGCCTAGGAAGAAGCATTCCAGAGGACATTTTGCCCTTCCAAGATCTGGGGTCATCTTTACATCATAATCACTGTTCCCATTCTTGAAAACAGAGGGAAGAAATTGCAGCTCAATTGCCAGATAATTGGACCACTGGAATCCATGGGAACAGAAATGGGTTGCCTGGCCCTCTTGTTCAGAATGGCCACCAATCCCTTGGAAATGAAGAAAAGAAATTGCTTTGCTTGTGGTTTACTTACCAGCCCTTCTGGATACATCTCCAAACTGGGCTTCTTTGAACTTCTTCTTCATCTTCTCTTCCAGCATCTTCTCCATTCCCTCGATTACCTTTTGTGGAAATGGAGGAGTATAACTGCAGGAAAGGCCCTTTCGCTCTTTCCTAAGGACCTCCCCGAAAGTATCAGATGGTAGCCCTGCACCTTTTCCTGCTGCCTGACGGCATCCTCAAGGGTTTGCATCTTGGCTATCTTGGCCTGGTACTTTCGAAGCACCATCTGCTGCTGCTGGTGAGCTCTTTGCAGCATCACCAAGTCTTTCTCTCGGTCATTTTTCTGATGGAAGGGAAAAAGGGAGAGGAGAGGAACCCATCAGTCTGGGGTCAGGACCACTTCCCCAGCATGCATTTGGGACAAGCATGGATCAGAGATTGTTCTGGGGATTCAAAGAAAGATCCCATACCAGAATGCCCAAGTTGTCCTGGAATGGAAAATCCATGTGATTCCACCAAAACATTCCCTAATAGAAGGATCTTCAAGCAGTAAATTGGCAACATTTGTGAATCTTCTTTGTAAAAATCCACATAAATTCAGAGGACACTTCCTTCTGGGCTACCAGACATAAACTCAGGAACTCAAGAAGACATGCATGAGCCAGGAGTCCTCCTTAAAAAGTTCATAGGAACCAGTTTCCATGGAGGTTGGGTGATTTGTCTACCTCCAGGATTTCAGGCAAAAAAGTAATTCTCATTACCTGGTTCCAAACATTATGTCAGTTAAAAATGATGCGAGTTTCTTTTGCTACATCTGCAAGTAGCCTAAGATTTCTGGCTGCCTGCTTCCTGATAGTTACCATCCATTTCCCCAGATGCCATGAAGCAACGTTTCTCAACTTTGGCAGCTTTAAGATGAGTGGACTTCAACTCCCAGAATTCCCCAGGCAGCATGCCGGCTGGGGAATTCTGGGAGTTGAAGTCCACCCATCTTAAAGTTGCCGAGGTTGAGAACACTGCCATAGAGTATTGCATTGGGGCATTCTGGGAAATTATGACCCACCAGCATGCATCTGGTGACAGCTCACTTTTCAGCATTTTTACTCAGCCTTCCATAGGCCCAACACAACAGTAGGCATTAGGGTTGCACAACTTTCCTATGTATTACATATTTTTAAAAATGTAGATGGGAGGAAAAACTGCTATCTTCTTCTCAAGGACCAATGACTAAATTAAGACTTAGCTGTCTCCTCAAGTTGGAGAAGGCAAGACCAATGCAAGAGGCAGCAAGAGAGAACCCCAAGAATGCTTACCCGAATCAGTTCATTTTGCAGCCTTTGTATCCGATCCTTCATCCGGGCCATCTCCCGAGCCCCAGAAGATAATTTTTGCTTGAGACCCACTAAGAAAAAAAACTCCATTGAAGGTAGTCAGAGTTCTACCAACCCAATGGTGGATACCCTTTTTAAGTTATCTGACATATTAGTCATAGAATTTAAGCAATGGGCTAATATTAAATGAGGCCATCGGTTCAGCCAGCCTGGTATGTATATCATCCTTCCCCCACTTCATGCCCTCCAGATGTGCTGGAACTGCAACTCTCAAAACGCCCAGCGGGAGTGGGGTGGGGGGAGAAAGTTTAATGGTGTATCACGGGAAAGAGCAGGGATGGTCTCTGGTGTCCCACTCCCCAGTGCAATTCTTGTTGCAACCCCCATTTCCCCAACGTCTTCCCCAAAGAAAGATTGGACCTGACTTGTAGGTTTCAAAAATACCAACATGGATCAACTCAGCACTAAATGGAAACTTTTCAGTTAAAAATATGACAGGAGTGGGAAGGGCAAAGAGAGGAAAGGAGAAACTAGCAATGATTTTGCAGGCTGAGCGTCAAGACCTAGATAGGTCCTAAAGCTAATATGCTCTGCTGTATACAACTGTCTAGAAGTGTGATGATTCATGAGTTCAGTTCCTGGTAGAGGGTTAGAAGCCTATAGCATAAGATCTGGCCATGTATGTCTGGGTCAGCCCTTCAAGGTAGACCAGACTAGGAAACCAAAGTCATGCAGGCCAATGCTACTTTTACTGTAGTTACCTTGCAGGTCTGAACGCTCTTCCCCCCTCCTTCCCTTTATCCCTTTATCTTCATGAGAACTGGAAGGGGCAGGTCTTGTCTGAGAAATTTTCTCAGATTACAGTTCTGCCCTGGACTCAGATTTCATTTATCTGAGCGTTTCCTTGGGAGCAGCTCTTCCTCCTGTCCCTCAAGGTCCTTCCTTCTTCCCATTACAATCTGACAAGTCCCAGCAAGAACTAAACCGGTCCCATACTGTCTCCTCATGATCAATATAACAGGCAGAGGACAGAAACTGGGCCATTTTCATAAGCTGGCCTGCTTCCTTGGGGGAAGTGTAGGCCATAGCAATTTCCATCTAGACCTATGAGGACATTCTGAATTCAATAAATGTTCCTGTTTGAGCAGAGACGATGGGATGACATTGGCGGTCTTGCCATTTGTGCACCCAAAGTGAACTTTTGCAGGGAGAGGTCCTTTGCATGGACAAATGTAACACAAGTTTTCTAAGAAAATTAAGACTTCTGGGATGCCTTCATTCCTTTCCTTCAAGTAGACCTTTTAGGGGCCCTTCCCCCAACTGAACGGGCAGAAGGGGAGGAGATAATTCCCTTACGTATTCTGTCGACTATTTCTGCCTTGGTCATGACATCCAGGTCAATGTCCTGAAAGAGGGCCCGGCCAACATCCTCATGCAAGGAGAGAGTGCGCCTCAACGCACTGTTTTCCGCCTCCAGCGTGGAAATATGACGGCGCAAAGACAGGATGTCATCCGCCATCTTTTGCAGGGCTGCGCGGTAGTTGTCTGTTTCCTTTCAAAGGAAGGGAGGAAGGAAGGAAGGAAGGAAGGGAGGGAGGGAGGGAGGGAGGAAGGAAGGAAGGAAGGAAGGAAGGAGACAAATAAACATCAGGGATACACTGAACAAATCTATACAATTTGATCTTTTCATCATGGACCTACTTGCTTTTGGACCAGAACCTTCTATACTTACTCAGCATCAGTTCTATCATAAAACCATCACATGCATTACATACAGTATGGGTAGGAAATGAAATGGTGACAGAAAATGCTCAGCCTCTGGCCTGTTCACCCTTCCCCATCTGCCCAAGAGCACAGCAGTCGAAGCTTTGGATCTGGCTTTTCAGGCCCCACTACCAACTGGCACATTTCTTGGATGCCAAAAATTCCAGGGGTTCTTGAGGATGCTGCATCTGCACTAACACCCAACGAACTCATTTTGACCAGACGTTTATCTAGCCCAGGATTCTGTTTCCTAGAGCAACAAAGCAGATTATGATGGGGAGCTGGCTGGCAAGATCCGAAAGTGGCAATGGCCCCTTCGGCTGGGGTTCTCTAATCAATGATATTCAAAGGCTCTGGCTGAAAAGAGGACATTTAGCCACCCCCGGGAGCTTTATCCTCTACAGAGTTGCCCAAAACTATCCTAAGAAGCAGTGTTGGGCACCACTGCTTGGGGCAGTGAATCCCAGGGTCCAGCTATGTCTGATCCTCTCTGTCTCTGTCTGTCTCTATATTTGTCTGTCTGTCTGTCTGTCTATCAATCATCTGTCTATCTATCTATCAATCATCTGTCTGTCTATCATCTATCTCCTATCTTTCTATCTATCATCTGTCTATCATCTCTCATCTGTCTGTCTTTCTGTCTATCTATCATCTGTCTGTCTATCTATTGTCTGTCTGTCTGTCTGTCTATCTATCTATCATCTATCTCCTATCTCTATCTATCTATCATTTATCTATCATCTATCTAGATAGATAGATATACCTATCATATATCTCCCAAGGAGAGAACAACACCCCCACCAACACAAGCAGGGCAAGCCATGGTCTATAAACTGAGAGCAAGACCCCCTCCCTCTTTGCGCTGAAGTTGCTGCCTAGTCTGGCAATGAAACGTCTGCAAGAAAACAACAAGGCTCAGGGAGCACCCAGGACTCCACAGCTCAACCCTGAGCTACAAATATTCGCTTCGATTGGTACCCGCCCCCCCCTTGGTTTGGCCTCAGTCTCTCAACGTCAGCAAGAATCTGCAGGTTCCCCCCTCTAACCTTGGCTGCATTCTGCATCCTAAAGCAGCTGTTCAGCTCAGCTTCTAACAGAGGCACATGTAGCCTTGGCTTTTAGTTGTAAACTACGTTAGATCCCCCCACTGTCCTCCCAAGTTGCTGCTGTGCAAATGGCAAGAATTGTACCTTCAAACAGGTCTGCTGGTTCCCTGTTTGGAGGGCTGATTCTTTTTCTCCCTCCCTTTTGCCTTCCCAGTCACCATCTCCGGCTACTGGTTGTTAACAGCATTATTGCGGTAGTTATTGAAATAAAATAAGAGGGGGGAAAGGAATAATAGTGGTGCTTCAGTGCAGAATACATTAAAATAAATTAAACACGACCTCCCTCCCCCCCGGAAAAAGCATATAAAGAGGGAAAAAAGAGCCATCGAATAACTATTGATAGCAATATAAAATGAATATAAAGCTTATGGTTAAATCCAGACGACACAGACACACCGTGTTTCATTAGTTCTTTTTTCAGAACAAAGAATTGCATTGTAAGCACAATCAAGATTGCTGGAAAGCAGAACACAAAACAGAGAAAGGAGTTGCCCACTGTGAAAATGCAGACTCTGCTTCCTAGCGCAGATCCATTTCTCACTGCATTTCCTCTTACCACAAATTATTCTTTTGTGGATTTCTTGTGACATGGGTTCATGGGAAGAAGGAAGAGTGCATGAAAAGAGCAGGGAGAAGGTCTGGTGGTTGAACAAATGCGTCTAAGAACTGCCTTGAGCTGAACATGAAGTCAACATCCTTTGCTGGCGTTGCTTCCCATCACATTCAAGTATCTTTAATACGGTCTTTGACCAGCCTTTGCTTCCCATCAACAGGCACTCGGAGATATACTGCCTCCAACTCTGGAGGTTCTATCCTCAGATATCCTGCTCAAGAGCTGCAGGTGGATCTCAGGATTGTCTAAACCTCCATGAGAACATCAGAATGGGTTTTGAGAGAACAAACAGCCAGTTTACCCCCGATTGTAGTCCTTCAACTCTGCAAATGCAGGATGATTTTTCACCAATTACAAATGTTAACCCTTTGACCCTGATTTTGGGGTGGGGGTCACCTGCCTGCCATGCTTGCAGTTTGCATGGCTAAAATGGAAAACAACACTGAAGAAATAAAAACAGAAATGCAGAAAAGGCATTTCTCAATCCCCTCCAATTCTCCCAGTTTGGGATTGAATTGTATTCTTCCTTTAAACTGTAGTTTAGCCCTCCTTTAAAGCCTGCATGCTTAGCACCATCCCAGATCAGCAAAATCCTTCTGGGCAAGCAGGGAAATTCAGCACACCTGCCCAGGTAAAATTGCAAAATGAACAGGTAACCTGTTACTGGGAGCAGAAAAAGGAAGCTGTCTTGGTTTGGGACTGATGCTGCAGCCTTAGCGAAGGATGGCTGTGAGACCCTGGCAGACCTCTTCCTATGCCAAACGGTGACCTTCCGAAAGGGGTGACCTTCTGCATTCTCGGCCTTCCCCAAATCTTCAACATGACATCAAGAGATAAGGCTGGTTTATTTGTTTATAGACCAAGGAGACTGATTTCCTGCACTTTGAGGGTGATGCCTCCTTTAGGACAAGGCCTCCGCCTGCCAAAAATTGTTGGGTCACCCTGGCCATACCGACTGATTGCTTGAGCACCCGAGTGAAAACCCTTGATTTCTTCCAGAGAGAAACTGACACATGGGCAGAAAGTTTGACGCTGGAACAACCTTCCTCCTGACAGGCTGTCAGGGGAAATATGTTTCCTTATTTCTTTTTTTTAATAGTAACTTTTATTAGGTTTCAAGAGAAGAATAAAAACCACAAAAAAGCAAAAAACTACAAAGAAAGAAAAAAAACTAAAAGAGTGCAGAAACACAAGATAAAATTTTTTCAAATTTACAAAAAGATGTGGCTTCTGACTTAACAGCAAGGATATACAAAAATTGCCATGACCGATCTCTTACTCTACAGTACATTAAACTAAAACACCACATTATTTCTATAAGTTATTTCACTTTAACACATAATAAAAATCACCAAATGCAGTTACTCCTCCCCCTGATATTAAAATAGAGAAAAAAAAGTTCATATAAGCCTCCTAAACATCTTTGTCCCCTCCAAAGGATAAAACGTGTTTAATTATTCCCTTCCTACCACTATTCTATACATTTCTGTCTACTATAATAAGAATCAAATTAAAAAGCACATGTTGTGTGCTATTATACCTAATAATGTGAAAGGTGAAAGGTCCCCTGTGCAAGCACCGAGTCATGTCTGATCCTTTGGGGAGACACCACTTTCGCAATGTTTTCTTGGCAGACTATAGAGTGGGGTGGTTTGCCATTGCCTTCCCCAGTCGTCACCCTCTCCAGCAAGCTGGGTACTCATTTGACCAACCTCGGAAGGATGGAAGGCTGAGTCAACCTGAGTCGGCTACCCGAGAGAGAATCTGGCTTCTGCTGGGATCGAACTCGGGTCGTGGGGAGAGTTTCGGCTGCAACGCTGCCACCTGCCACTCTGTGCCACACGAGGCTCTATACCTAACTGGACAACAATTTTAATAATCCCAATCTTAATAAACCCCCAAAATAAAGACAATTCAAAACAGTAATTCCATATCTAGGAATTAGGGCCAAATGAATCATGGTTTTCCATGCAATCTGCTATCCAAATACTCCTTCAGGGTTAATTGTTTGAAGACCTCTGTTCTTTCTCCTTTTCAGTCTGGACAAACCCTTTGAATATAGAACTAACAGTTTTGATCGCACAGTTGCAGCCACCATCTTGATTTTTTGACCATACCTTGGGGACACCCCTGACAATGAACAAACCTGACCATATCTACGTTGGCCAATAGTGGTTCAGTTGAATTCTTCACTTCTTTTTTTACTTTTCCACCCTTTCTTTCTCACCTTCCTTCACAGGCATGCCTGCTGATTGGAGTCAAACTTGCCTTTCATGCTTTCAGATCACTTTGTACCAACCTGCTAGGTACCTTCTGCTAATCTACTTCTTTGCTGCAGAGGGCAACATTTCACATCTTATTCAAATACACACACACACACACACACACCCTTTCAAGTGACTTCACTTTCTCTTATGGTTTTACAATTTCCAAGGGTGAGACACAGCAGGATTAGTGCCATGCTATTAATCAGCTCTGCAGTTCCTTCAAGTCAGAGGAAAAGGATTAGTTTTGTCAAGCACTTTGCTTTTTTCTTTGCTCTTTCTGAAACCATTCTGTAGGTTGTTCACGGGAGCCGTGAAAAAGGGGTAGATGTTTTTGATTTATTGTAAAATCAGTCGACAACCTGTGACCCGTTGGGTTGTTTCAGAGATATTTCCTTACCAGATTCCTCAATGCCTTCAACAAATGGAAAAGGTCTTTAAAAAATCCAGGGAGACCTTCAAAGATGTATCTGCCTTGAAAATAACCCATGTCATTCATATGGAACTGTATAGCCTAGTCAAATATCAGGAGTTGGGCACAGGAAATGTTTTATGACCTTTTGTATTACGCCATAAGATGTTTTATGATCTTTGTTATGTCATAAAATGTTTTATAAAATGTGCCAAATTTCAATTCCATGGGAGTCATGGGTCCTGGATTTTGGATGCATTCTGTAAATTAGCCCATTTAAGGTATCTTGGTTAGAAATTGGTTGCCCTACAATACACAGTTTTGCCCAGTTGAAGGTTACAAAGTATCAACAGACACAAGGGTTTTAGTAGTATAAATGGATGCCCATATGTTATGCTGATCAACATCTCTAAAGCAAAAACAAAAGATAAAAAAGGATGGAAGGAAGAGGCAAATACTGTAATATTTTAAATAATAATAATAATAATAATAATAATAATAGCCTTACCAGATCTTGGACCTCTTCAATGACGGGCCTGCAAAATTAACAAACAATGTATGAGAACAAGAGATGGGCAAATCCTTCAGTTTCAGTTTAGCTTAGTTCCTTCTTTGCCTGATCATGTTTATTTTGATCTGTTTCTTTAGCAGCCTGCAAAACTGAAGAGAAAAAAGACTGCATAAAGGTTCATATTTCTATGCCTTTTCTGCTAACACACACACACACCAAAAATTAATAATTATTGCTTATTAAGATGCAGTCCCTAGCAAAGTTTTTTGCAAGCAATTTTCCCCATGTATACATGGTCTATTGTGCACCTGGTGTAGTTTTGTGCAATGTGAAACTATAAATGCACTACAGTTTTGCTCTTCAATAGCAAAAAAGCCCCTATTTAAACTTGCAGATTGCAGATCCAGGCTGCAAAACTCCAAATGACATTAGATGGCAATAAAGAGATACAGGAAACTATACATCTTGGCTGCCCATCTAGCATTCATCTGGAGTTTTGCAGCTCAGATCTTATAGCTCTACTAAAACTGTACTGGCTGTAACACGCAGTTTGGCCCACTGTTGCTTCTGAACTAGTCTTTGGGATGGACACTGTGACAGAAAATTCCTAAGAAAGGACTGCACAATCCTCAACATGTATCCTTTGTATTCTTTGCAGATGACTCTTCTCAGAAGATGGAAGAAGAATCAATGTAGGACTCACAAGCAGTGAATCCACAAGCATTGGCCCTTGTAAGTGTGGAATCTGTAGTCCTGGACTCCGATCCAGGTGCCCTGGGACAAACTTCAGGCCCTCAGAAACAATGGTCTCTCCAGGAAGAGGGTCAAAGGACTGAGATGCATAGAAATGCAAGCTTGCAAGAACAAGCTGCTCGGAAGTAGTAGTCTACCTGGGAGTAATGCAGCCAGTTTGGCTTGTTTGTGAATGACTGCATTCTGCGAACCCTGAAAATGGATTAATTCAATAACTAAGTCTTTGTGTGAATACAGCCAGTGGGGTGAAATGCGTGGTTGTTTTGTTGGGGATGAAAGCTCGAAGTCTTCTCAATTTGGAGATTACCCAGTGCTGGAAACAGCTTTCATCTGAATGCTCCTGTATCCAACTATCTCAAATTGTTCTCGATCTTCAGATTGGTTTCCTGGACCCCAATCCATCTCATTCTTCGACTTGTTCTTTTCTTTTGCTTTCTGGACTAAAATTCTGATTATCTGACTTGGCTGGCTGTCCTGGCTTGTCTGTAGACTCTACTTTCTACTGAAAGTGGGATCACTGCATGAGTCCAATACGTTTACCGCCGTTCTGCAGAGCACACAGGCTGAGACAGGACATACCTGGTGATGTGTTTTTCAGGCAGGATCTTGGCAACCGCATCATGCGATGGCAGCCCATTCCTTTGCATCTGTGAAACAGGAAGCAGGTGCTCACTCACAAAATGTAGAGATTAAGAGCGCCTATACCCGCGTGCAGATTTGGTTCTCAGGTCCAGAATGATGTGCTCTCGATGTCGTACGACACACATTACTTCACTGCAACTTCTACAGGACTTAAGCCAGGAAGCTTCAAATCTGAGAGTTGATTTAAACCTGAATAATAATAGACCGACCTTACAGCCAGCATTACACCTCAGTGGATTCCAGTAAGCAGAAGGTGATTTATTAATTGCAACTAAGGCTAAGGTTTTCCCACCTATATCCCTGCAGTCCACAGAAGCACTGCCTATTTCCAATTCAGAGCTGCGCTTATATCTGTTGGCTCTTATTGTTCCCCAAACAAAATGACAAAGTGGTCTTGTGAATACTGAAAATGGAGCCCTGATAGAATCTCAGCATGAGCAAATCACACTCCTCACTGCAACAGCCTGGCCAGGCCACCCTAACTGTGTTCTGCAAATAGCTGTCCCGAGCATTCTTCACATTTCAGGAAAGTGAGGGATCTACTGAAGCTTTGCTCTGCTCATTGTATTGCTGTTGCATTCCAGACCCTTCTGGTCTTTGGGGATGCATCAACCTGCCCATGGAAGTGGACAGTGGAAGGCATTGGACTGCTAGGGCAAGAAAGTCTTGGCCTTTCCGTTGTGCAATCCCATATCGTTCAATGGAATTCCTTTGTGTGACTGGGTCTGTCCTCCTGTTGCAGAGACAGGGGGGAAAAAAAAACCCTGCGTGCCAACTGAAGAGCCAAGGAGTCCTTGGTTACTCACTGTTGAGGAGAACGGCCGGTAGTACAGTGCCATTTGCAGAATCTAAGCAGCCCAGATCTGCCTCCAGCCAACTTCTACCCAGATGAAAGACTTCTGCAACATTCAGAAAGCAGGAGGAATACTTCCCCGGCCTCCTCCTGCCTCCCTGAGAGTGGATTGCCAAGCTTCTGTCTTGGTTGCCAGGTGCCTGTCATTTCCAAAGGGCAACATCCAAGGAACCATGTGTGCCCCAGAAGAGCAAAGCAAACAGGTGTGTCTGCACTTCCTTGAAGAAAAATGGCCTGCAGGGACTTTGGCATGGACTCGTTCCAGGCAGGACGGCTTATAACGAGGAAGATCTGTCAGAGCTTAAACTTAAAGGGAGGATCTACAGCCTGGTAGGCGGTGGGGAGGGAGGATCTAACAGGGTTTCTCAGTCAGGGTTCTGTGGCACCCTAGGATTCCATGAGAGGTCACTAGCGGTTCCCTGGGAGATCACAATTTATTTTAAAAATTATTTCAAATTTGGGCAACTTGACATTAAAGAAGCAAGTTTCATTCTTTATTTTTGGTTTAAGAACACTGTTCATGCATCTAGACAGGCCTACCCATGAAACCAATATCATGATTTTGCAACTTCTGGCCTGTATTGGAGCCTGAATGGGCAGGGGTTCCCTGAGGCCTGAAAAATATTTCAAGGGTTCCTCCAGGGTCAGGAGGTTGAGAAAGGCTGCTTTAGAAGGAAGCTTTCCCCATAACATGCTGATATATCCTGAATCCAAGCAGGAACATTCTTGGTAGCTAAAGATCGTTATCTGCTGGAGACTATTTTGCTTTCAAATCAACAAAGAAAATGCAAACCCCTCCATCTCCTTTTTTTCTGCCGTGCAAGCGCACACATCTTCTGACAGCAAACAGAGCTGCGATCTTTGCTAAGGGATGGAGGAACATATTGCATTAGGAGATTAGCAGGGGAAACAAGCAGGGGTTCCCCAAGGCCTGGAAAATATTTCAAGGGGTCTCCAGGGTCAAAAGGTTGAGAAAGGCTGGCTTAGAAGCTTGTATCTGTTTGGAAGTATCTGCCTCCTCCTCCTCCTCCTCCCTCCCTGTGCATTGACATCACATTCCGGTAGTGGCTGTTGCTACAACAGATTGAGCTTCTCTGAGCAACCAGGCTGCAAGCGAAAGGCCACAGAGATGTAGAGTGATGGGAATGAAGCAGCGGATTAATGGTTGCCTGCCAGTGGTGGCAAGAGCACAGGGGGCCTGCTAGAGAAGGAAAGTACCTTTCCCTTGGCCATGGATGGTCTGAGAAAAACACAGTCAGGAGTGAGATCCCAGTGATGAGAGCTCCTTTTACTGCACAATGATGCCCTAGACCACCTGCAGTGTGCCTCTGAATGTTGGCAGGAACACAAGAAGCCAATTTCTGCTCATCAGCCTGGAGCCACCCAGCTCATGATTGCCTACATTGGGGCCACAGATTTACTTATTTCATCTATCTATCTATCTATCTATCTATCTATCTATCTATCTATCTATCTATCTATCTATCTATCGTCTGTCTATCATCAATCATCTATCTATCTATCTATCTATCTATCTATCTATCTATCATCTATCTATCTATCTATCTATCTATCTATCTATCTATCTATCTATCTATCATCTGTCTATCATCAATCATCTATCTATCTATCTATCTATCTATCTATCTATCTATCTATCTATCTATCTATCTATCTATCGTCTGTCTATCATCAATCATCTATCTATCTATCTATCTATCTATCATCTATCTATCTATCTATCTATCTATCTATCTATCTATCTATCTATCTATCTATCTATCTATCATCTGTCTATCATCAATCATCTATCTATCTATCTATCTATCTATCTATCTATCTATCTATCTATCTATCATCTGTCTGTCTATCATCTATCTATCTACCTACCTACCTACCTACCCATCTTAACTGAATATCTCTGGATGTCTATAACAAGACACACGGGGAAAAGAACACAGTATCAAAGTCATTAAAAAACACAGAATTAAAACAATATTAACAATAACAACCAAAGTTTGGTCTCAGAAACTGTCCCCAAAAGTAGAACAAGCTGCACATTCTGGGTTCCACTAATATTCTGGCCTAAAACTGCTTTTCAAGGCCTTCCAGAAGGCAATGGGGTAGGGGCCACCCAAGTCTTAGATGTTGGGCCACAACACTCTGTTCGGTTCTGAAGCTTCCCAGCCTTTCCCAAATGTTTTATTCATATTGACCATATTTGGGCATCAATTCAGTCACGTTTACTGTGTCTATCATGGAAAGAGAACCTAAC
The DNA here is from genome assembly GCF_035149785.1 of Candoia aspera. NCBI lineage: Eukaryota > Metazoa > Chordata > Lepidosauria > Squamata > Candoiidae > Candoia > Candoia aspera. The sequence continues at coordinate 5,323,650 of NC_086165.1, read as the reverse complement.
TGTAATGGTATGTAGAAAGGACCTTGGGAGACGGGGTGAAGAGACACTGCCAAGGGAATGGTCAGATAAGAGGGGGCATAGCCTGCAGCTAGAGAGTGGGCGGGGCAAGAGGATCAGAAGGAACCCTCCCTAGTGTCTTGGGCTGTAAAGGAGACGGTGGGAGAACTGTATTTTCAGACTTTCAAGATCCTGTTAATGTAGCCTTATAATAAAATAGATTTAGCTCATCTGGTTGTGATTCCTATCTGGTTTAACCTGCAAGGCTGACATCAGTTTTGCAAGTCTGAAAGTACAATCCTCCCCCCATCTCCTTTACAGCCGAGACACTAGGGAGGGTCTCTTCTGAGTCTCTTGCCCCGCCCACTCTCTAGCTGCGGGCTAAGCTGTCTCTTAACTGACCGTTTCTTTGGCAGTGTCTTTCTCAAAATTAAAACATTATCTCCCCCCCCCCCCCCCCACCCAGTGCTTCCTTCTACCGCCTTTGCTTTCCTCCAAATTGACTCAGAGGAGATTATTGTGGGTTAGAGGGCTGACTATATATACAAAAAGATGTAGACAGTCATATTTGGTGGCCAGAGCAATAGACAGTGGGAGGTTGCAACAAGGTATGGAAGAGCTGTGTGACACACAAGCTCAGGGCCACAACTGGGGGGTGGGGGGCAAGCAAGGCATGTGCCCCGGGTGCCGCACTGGGGTGTGTGTGTGCCAAAATGGGCGCGGAATCCATGTTTGCTCCAGGTGACACAGACCCCAGTTGCAGCCCTGCACAAGCTGCCCTGGATTTCTTAAGCTACCAAACATCTTCAAATGTCCCATCGTCAGAATGGAAAACACTGGAGTGAACTTCACCATGATGGGACCCATGCAGAAGAAATTGCCTCTGGAGCTGAAGTAAGTAGTTTGCCCTTGAGGCATACGACCTGATCAAAGATCACTGGAGAAGACAGTCAGGAGATACATCCATGGAGGAAAACTGTGGGATGGATCCCAGTCCTTTCCTTGCTCAAGACAGAAAGCTTGATGATATGTGTTGTACTCACCTCTACCAGATCGAAGTAGGAAGTCTTATGGTCAGGTTCAATGTAAGAGTCCTTAAAAACAGAAAATAGATTTCCCGTCATTCTCTTCCAAGGGCAGTGTTCATTCCAAAGCTTGGGGCATCTCAACATCAACAGAAGGAGTAAAGGAGAAGCACATAACAGATGGATATTAACAATCTGGGGCAAGTATGCAGGAAATGGTCAAGATCAGAAACTGGTCTTGACTTCCCGAGTATTTTCTGTATCTCATGGGATCTCAGCAGCCAGTCTCAGTAGCCTCCTATATCTTGATTCAGTCTGGCTGTCCCTTCAACTTGCTCAGGAGGACCTGGAGACATTGTAGTGCCGGTTACATTGCAGGAAAGGGGTAAAGGAAGCTTTGAGCCCTTCTGGTCTCAAGCTTTTCCAAAGTCCTTCTCTGTTTGGTTATTTTGACAGTGAGTCCCTTCTCCGCTATGCTCTCTCTGCTACACCAAATGAACAATTAGCAGTCTCAGTTCTTATGTCACAGACACAACTAATCGGTCATTATGATAAAAGGATAATCTGATCATCTTCTCATACCCCATCAATGACTATGGTGAAAAGGTTCTCCCTCATTCTATGCATAGATAGAATCTTGAGTCTTGACTGGATTTCAGGATGGAAAAACAAACATTTTTACTGGCCTAGAGTAACTCCAATGAACTCAGAAGAGTTTGAGGCTGAGGCCTTCTGTGTGTGCATATGAGCATTCCTGAGACACAACTGGAGCAAGGATGAGTAAAATTTTATAACAAAAAGATTTATTTATAGGTAAAGTCAAGTCTTGAAGAGACTTGAAGACTTGAAGAGCATTCAGAAGCTTCAGCTGGTGCAGAATGCTGCTGCATGGGTAGTAAATGGTGTCAGATGTTCGACACATGTAACACCACTAGTATGTGAGCTGCATTTGTTGCCAGTGTGCTTCTGGGTGCAATTCAAGGTGCTGGTTGTCACCTTTAAAGCCTTTCATGCCGTGTTCTCCCAGTTGTTTCTACAACTGTTGTACAACTAATTCAGTCCAGAAGGTTGGGCATGCTATGGGTCCTGTCAGCCAAGGAATGTCGGCTGTCAGGGTCTAGAAGGCGTGCCTTCTCTGCCGTAGTGCCTGCCCTCTGGAACATTCTCCCTCCAGGGATGGATGTTCCAGACGACCCCCAGCCTGATGGCCTTCTGTAAGGCCGTGAAGACCCGGTTATGTGCCTGGGGCCCCGAGTGTGTTAAGGGCCCCATTCCTTGGCTGTATGGCATTTGTTTACTCAGTGACCATATATATTTATTTTGTATTGTTTTAATTGCTTTAATTGCTTTATAGGTTTTTTTAATTGTACGCCACCCAGAGTCACTTGTTGAGAGGGGCAGCCGTAGACATCAAATCATCAAATCAAATCGAATCAATCAATCAGGTATCATAAGGATGGGCAAAGCCTAGCCACCAGCTAACCACATCCTACTAGGAGAGGATCCAAAAGCATGTACTTCGTGATCTTTGCCTAGGAAGAAAGGCAGCGTTTTAGAGGAACCACGGGCTGCTTTTATTGCTGGAGAACACATTCCTGCTAGCCATAAAACAGGTGCAAGAGCCAGATCATGCCCTAACTAGCATTTGGAAATGGGATTCAAACAAAATTACGGAGTGACATAAAAAGATTACACCCCATTAGTTCCCAGGCAAAGTTGAATTGCTGATACTTCCCATATCTAAAGCAGTAAGGAGATAAAGCTTCATAAAGCTCTCATTGGATGAGAATGGGCAAGACAGCCTAAAACCAGACCACCATCTGCTTCTTGATGGTTATTGCCAAGGATTAAAAAGCTTTATTTTCCTGCCAGCCTGAAGTTTATTTCCACTCTGTGTGTAATCGCATAATTTTCAAAGTTCCCCTTTCCCTTTTGCCTTTGCACACCTCTTTCGTATGGAAGAGAAGGGAGATTCTTTTCTAGCTCAGCCCATTCCCAACACACACACACACACACACAGGTCTTCTCCTGTACCGGTTTGTTGGTTTGTTGGTTTATTCATTTATTTTACAAATTGCTTGGAGACCCTTTGGTGTCAGCATGATGAGTTTTCAACCAGTGGGACTTATTTATCTCCTGGTGGCTTGAAAGGAATGTGTGGGAATTTGAAAGCTCTTTTACATGGTCTCTCTTGCCTGATAAGGACACCACGGGATGCATATAAATGTGGAAATACAGATAATGGAATTTGCAAGCGTATCATTCTATTCCCCCCACTGAACCTTCCTATAATATAATGGGCATGTTCCCAAATACTCTGAAACATAAAACCAGCCAACTATGTTAGTCAGTGGTGTGCTCACACAGCCTGTGTGGTTAGGAGAAATTTCATGAGTCATGTAGATCCTGAAAATGGGCTAAACTGAGTCAACCATGATTCAGTAAGCCTGGCTAAGTGAAAGGTGCAAATTCAAGATTCAGACCCAACTCTTTGCTTTGTTCAGTGTAGAAATTCTAGCGGTGTTTCACTTACTCCCACGAAGGCCTCAAGCAAAGGATAGTCTGCACGCCCCAAGTTAATCTGCAAAAAAAAATTCTCGTAACATTCTGCCTGTCGAGTTTGGCTTCTTCTAATATTCCCCGAAAGAAATTTCTTTGATTAGAGAAAAGACACTGTCTACATTTATTGGTGACTGGAAACTCCTTATGGACTATTAGGGTAGAAGTGGAAAAAAATGAACTTGTGATTTATGGTTTTATTTATTTATGCTTCAAACTTCTGTTGTCAAACTTCTATCCTGTCTAATCATCAAACTTTTGATGATTAGACAGGACAGATTACAGAAAGAAGAGATGATGTAACTTTAGAGGGAGAGGTTAAAATATAACTGTACTTATAACAGCTGTGAAGAATACCAGAAGCCATTTTTTGTGTCTTTTTAATTTCTTTTCTAGTTTTCTTCATTTTTTTTTCTTTTCTTGCCCTTTTTGCTTCCTTTTTGCTTGTTTTCTCCCTTACTTTATATTAGTTTGTATTAGTGTTTATCTTCTTTTTTAAATGTTTCAATAAAAATCATATAAAAAAACCTAAAATGCTGTGTGCATGTACACAAATAGAAAAAAAAAAGTCCACAAAAATGTAAGAGGAAAGGACAGGCTAGAAGAAATGACCTGTGACAGCTTGGCCATGATTCGTGTCTTCTCAAATGCTTAAACCTAAGAATGGGAGGTGCTGATTTTGCTCTGGAAACCAAGGAGCATAATAAGCAATGCTGAAGCACATCCTGGTACATTCATCAATCTCTCAAGCAAGTGGCCTTCAGTGGTAGCCTCTGTAAATCTCATGCTTTCATGGCTGTTAATTACAAATACCACATCCGGCTTCCCCTTGGAGACAGGACCATAATTGCTTGGGAATGAGGGTTGATCATTAGAATTGACCCAATGGCCTTTCTTTAGCCATTATGCCAGGACAAATCTTTTAACTTAAAGCAAGGGATGGGCTTAGTTGTGCATTGCACAGGCATATTTAGGAATTAGCCTCATGCGTAAGGACACACAGCCTCAACATGGGCCACAAATCACTGCTGTTAAAATAGTTGGCATTTCAGGAACTTCTCACCCCAGCAGAATATTGCCTACAGGATCTTGAATAAGATTGAAGGACTGAGATTTGGAGAGGAATTTAAGTGTTCAAAACTGCGATTCTTATTAAGAACTAAGTAACCTTCCCTTCGTTTCCAACATTCAAAGTCTGAGTAGCCAAAGCTGTACTATTTGTGCCAAGTGGGGAGGTCTCATAATCCAACATTTGAAAAACTACAAAATATTTGGGAGGAGGATTTAAATGGGGCAAACTCAAAACTACTTCATAAAGTCTGACTATGATCAGTAGCCAAGGAATGTTGGCTGAGTGTTGGGGGTAAAGTTATTGGAAGATTGGGAGCAGCTGCCCCAGCACACTACAACATTTGCTATGGCTCCAACTTACTCACAGGATAAGGCTGAGTGGCCTTTGTGGGAATTTTACCCACAGAAGAGTTTTGTGAAGTCTCCTTAATCCCAGCAAATGACTCAAATATCCAAAATCAAACCCAATTTTCACAGGTCAGATTCCAATCTGGTGAGTGGTCTCTTGGTATCAGTGGGAAAATAACAACCCTGAGGATTTGAGTCTGAGCAGCTGCTGGTTCCTGGAGGGGTGCATGTCTGAATGTTAAATCAACTCCCCTTCCCTTGTCTGAACATGCATTCTTTGTGAATTACCCATCTCATTTGCTTCTACCCACCTAGGTGGATGTCAGCTGTAATTAATTGTTCTTTATCTGATTAAACTAGAGGTGAACTCACCAGCTATTTACAAATGGTCTTCTCCATGAGCAAGGAGGGGAGGAGATACAGATGTGCTTGGGAAGGTCGCCATATATTCTCCTGTCACATTGCTATTCAGTTTGAGAGTTAATTGGATTGTAACGAAAAGCATTTCATCTCCGCTGAAGCTGGTTTAATAGAGATGCACCACCCCTCCGTGTTTTGCTTTCCCATTCAAAAAGGGGTGATTTTAAGCAGGCCAAGGAGATGGCCATCACCACCATGTTGCAGTCCCAGCTGCCAAATGCTGATAGGGTACTGAGCAAGAAAATAAAAGCTGTCAGATTACACACGTAACTCTCTGAACAGACAAGCTCTACGCAGTTCAGGTCAGCTTGGTTCAGCCTGTTCTTCAGAGATAAGATAGAGGAAAGAAGCCTCCCAGAAAATAGAAGTCTCCCAGTTCCACAAGCAGGATTTCATAGCACTGCATTTCTCAAATGGCCCTGCACGTGGGGTGACCTGCAGATCACCCAGTGGCTTCCCACCACCTCTAACTGAGCATGTTCAAAGGCAGCAAATACAGAAAGTGTACGATTTCCTCCCCACCCCAGAATCACAAAACCAGGTAAACCAGCAGACCACCTTTTAAATCTAAGATGCAAAGAAGAGCTGAAAGGAGACAGACACACACACACACACACACACACCTGGCTTCTTCAGTTGACTTTGCATTCTTCTTTCTCTCTGGGTAAAGGGTTCCCTAGCATTACAATATGGCAAATAGCATTTGAGAAAGGACACTGCTTGAATGACCTGCATGATATGGACTTCAGATGCCACCATGCTTAATGGGACAAGCAGTAAATGAGAAAAAGTCCTGCTAGTTGGAGCCAAAGGTTATTTTGAAAAGAGGAGTAGGATTTGGAACCTGATGGTTTAGTTCTGCTACTAATCTTTGGTTGACTTATTCATTGCATTTATATATGAGAGCACTCAAAACAGCTTTCAAAAAGGTCTCTGCTGATTTTATTCCTAGAACAACTCTATGAAGTGAGTTGTAGATGAGAAAGTAATCAGCCCAAACAGCTCAATGGCTTGGTGGGGATTTGAACCTGGGCCTCCAAGGTCCAAGCTGGGTATCTTAATTCACCACCACTGAAAGTTCATGGGGCTGATCAAGGATCAACCTTCTATTCTTTAACTTTGCTCTTTAATTAATGACCAGGCTCAAATTATCCTACTTTGGACACATTATGTGAAGATCTACTGTAGCTTTCTGAGAAGGTTCTAATGCTGGGAAAGCTGGAAGGAAAGAAGAAGACAACAACCAGCAGCAAGGTGGATGGACTCACAGTAGTGATCAGAGCATTGATGGAAGAGCTGAAGGACCAGGTTAGGGACAGATCATCATGCAGAAAATCTATGTGGTCAGAAGAGTCAAGAACAGCTTGATGGCATGTAATCATCACCATTGCCTGCCCAACTCAGTTTTCCAGGTTAGCGGATTTCAGAAATCTAGTAGATCTCAGAAGTCTGAAGGCTGCCCAAATTCATGACAGCACACTGCACAGAATTCCAAACTCAGCACCTTGGTCAGCGCATTGTATTTGGCCAAAAAAATTGAGGGGATGCCAAGGATTCCTTTAGTGCTGATAGCCCTCATCTCCCTAAGAAGAGATTTATTCTCATTTAGAGTATCATGTCCCTTTGGTGAGGTTTAGAGGACCACAATCTCTCCTGCTTACTTGGCACTGAAATGATATCCACCATAGGATCCACAGGGTTTGAGGAACTTTCAGAAACAGAGGAACAGGAAAGGGAGCTTGAGGATGAATGCAAAGCACTAGGAAAGAGATATATCATCATTCTTTGGTTGAAGGGATGTCTTGCTAATTTATTCATAGGATGGTCAAGGAGAACATTTATTCAGCTTTTACAAGTCCCCACTACTGACATCCAAGTGTCTAGACTGATTTCTTGGGTCAAGATATCCATACAAAGGAGATGCATTCATGTATGCTTAATATTTGCTGTGCAATTGCAAATCATGATCACCCCCACCCCCACCTCCATGGGTTCAGACCTATCTTAATTCAATCTCTAATTGACCATGCTGGTTGGAGTTGATGGGTAGTATAGTCCAGCATCTCTGGAGGACACCTGGCCAAGGAGTGGCTACAATATCTCACATTTTTACTCCATTTTTCTCTTCATCCTTTGGCTCAAAATGCTTCAAGTCATTCATTTTGCTCCTGATGTTCTGCTTTGGTTTTTCAACTCAACTTAAAACCCCTTGATTTTGCAAAATTAGTTCTCATGGTATCACTTCTGGTCTCCAGTTACAGATGTTTATGTACTGTTTGGGTTATCAAAACTCCCAACAAGTGATTTCCTAAGCCAATTTTTTTCTAATGCAAAATGTGCTTTTTAACTGACCTTAAGACTGCCAGCTTGTTCATTTAACCTAGTGCATGGATAAATTAGAGACAGCCAGTTTGGTGTAGTGGTTAACGCACCAGCTAGAAACCAGGAGACCATGAGTTCTGGTCCCACCTTAGGCGCAAAGCCAGCTGAGTGACCTTGGGCCAGTCACTCTCTCTCAGCCCTAGAAAGGAGGCAATGGCAAACCACTTCCAAAATCTCAAGAAAACTGCAGGGACTTGGCCAGGCAGTGGCCAGGAGTCAAAAACAAATTTGAAAGTGTGTGTGTGGTATGTGTGTGTGTGTGTGTGCACACACACAGAGAGAGAAATGGATAAGTTAGCCATACTTGCCCAAGATTTGATTCATTCAACACTGATCTATTTATGGTGGATTTGGCTAATGAAGAAGGAAAGGAATAAAAATACTGCACCACCTGTCTGTCTGTCTGTCTGCCTCTTGCTATTCAGCACTGCCCAATTCTGTCTCTTTTGGCTTGGCTATCATATCCTGCTTGGCTAAGAATTCTAAGCGTCTAACAATTTAGGCTTGTTAATGAGTTAGCTACAACAACTAATGCATTTCTTTCATTGGGGCTGTTAATTAGCACTTTAAAAGCTCTGTTTGGCTCGCAGAGTTATCTGTACATCATTCAGCAATCAAGTGTTTTGTGACAAATGCAACAAGGTTTTTGAAGCAAGGCTGAATGGGTGGGACTGCTTTCAAATCTTTACTGCACACAATAACTTGATCAATATTGTGTACAAAGTGATCCAGGTTCTTTCTTCATTTTTATTTCTTCCTCTTTTTGCAGTTCTGGGGGAGACTTTTAGAAGATAAGAGACAAAGAATCCAGTAACATTGGGAGGTAAAACTCAGGACCCCAAATTTTGACTTTTGTATTTGAATATGAAGCCAATTTTGAAAAAAAAATTGGTCCACGAAGCAAAAAAGATGGTTGTCTCTCGTTTATTCCCAGTTATTCTTGGTTGAGTATTGATTTATTTAAGAAGCTTTTATCTCACCTCTCTCCTAGGAAGTGAAATCAGGGTGCAGAAGAGACACTGTCAGCCATTTTTTGAACATCTTTCCACTCATGTTCTGCAAGAAATCTGCCACAGGTTTCTATGAGCATGAATGCATTCAGTTAACCACAGGGAACTCCATATCGAGTCTACAAGCAGCCACCCTTCTCCAAAACATACTTTCGGAGATAAACCTATAGTGCCTCTCCTCCAGTGATCAAGTACAAAATGGCTGCTTCCCTGTAGGGAAATGGCGAAATCATCTTGGCAATACAGAAAAATAGGAGGGGCTTCTTAAAACTGGAAGAAAATTGTCCTGTGATACAACACACAAGGAAAAAGGAAGGGAGGGAGGGAGGGAGGGGAAAGAATGGTACCAGATTAATTTTTCCCTTGTGGCATGATTTTTCCTGGGAGGCCATAGAAGTCAAAATTGAGAGAGAATTGCATACAGGGAATGGCCAAAAGCATTATTACATAGACCCAGAAAGTGTATTTATACTTGATTTGCAGCAATGATTATTAACTGCTGTGCTCTGACAGCATCTGAATTCATTTGTTTTCGTCTTCCCACAAAGGAGCAAGAATGAGCATTCTGGGTTAATACTTGGATAGGAGCCCACTGCAAAATGGAAGGACCGTAAGCGAGACGGGGAAGTTGATAGAAGGAAAAAGGAAGGTGCCAAGGTGATGGCCATCATTTCTCTATTGCCGTCAAGAGGACTATATGGACAGGTCTGTGAGGTTAGCAGAAGTCAAAAGAAAGGTGACCATAGAAGAGGTAGAGGTTATCACTCAATCCTTCCAATCCATCACACTCCAGATGTTAGGGGACTGCAGCTAAAAGGAATTCCCAGTCAGCACGCTGAGACATCTGGGGATGGCAGTGCCCATATATTTAAAGGAAGGCACGTTGGATGAAAGCAATATTAGTAGAATTTCTAAGGCGTGGGGAATGGCTCCTGTTTATAGAAGTATCCTCCACTAGATGGTGGTAGGAAGACTGCAAAGCAAGTCCACGTGCACAAGAATCCCTTGGAAAAATCTTGAGATGGTCCCCAGCTTTCTCAAGGCATCCACCTGGCCATTCACAACTTCAGCACAGTTTGAAGGCGATCTGCTGCCCGTGATGTGCCAGGCACACAGAAGGCCTGCCGGATGGTGCCTTGCTGCTTGAGAATTCAACAATCCAGTGGGACATGATCCAATTGCAATTCTTGCACCTTAACTTTTGAAACAGATACATGTTCCTGCCAGTCTTTGTGCTTTAGGCATACACAATCAAAATTACATGTAATGTTAATTTACTGTGTCTTAAAAAGAAGGAGCAAGAAGCATTTGGGGGGAGTTGGATTAGAATCATGGCATAAGTCTATATGGAGTTCACCCTACAGCACGATTCCAATGACTCCATCTTCCCTTACACACCCCCTTCTTTTGTGACCAGGAAGTTGGAGAATAGGATCAAAGACTGATTGATTGATTGATTGATTGATTGATATTTATTGGCCACCCACCTCCAATGGACTCTGGGCAGTGTACAAAGCTAAACAAAACAAAACAAAACAAAACACCGTAAGATAGTTGCATTCCTCTCTCTTCAGGAGCATGATTCACAGACTGGCTGTTTTTTCATTTCATTCTGGTGTACATAGGACATGTGCTACCCCTTGTTTTTATCCAGAATGCAAAATGCAACCTGGCATTCTTGGCCATGCAACCCCTGGTGAGAAACTTTGCAGAGCCACATTGCTACAGGTAGTCCTTGCTTAACAATGATTTGTTTAGTGATGGTTCAGACTTACAACGCTTACAACCTGTCCTCACATTTATGACCGTCTCAGCATCCTCATGGACATGTGATCACAGTTTGGGTGCTTGGCAATTGGTACACATTTATGACTGTTGCAGCATCCCATGGTCATGTGATCACCATTTTCAACCTTCCCAGCCAGCTTCTGGCAAGCAAAATCAACGAGGAACCACGTGATTCGCTTAACAATCACATGGTTCGCTTAATGCCTGCAGTGGTTCGCTTAAGAACTGCCACAAAAAAGGTTGTAAAATCGGGTCATTTGCTTAATGACTGCTTCACTTACCAACTAAAATTCTGGTCCCAGTCATGGTCATTAAATGAGGACTACCTGTACTTGTGCTCACAAGGAACCAGATAAATTCCTCTTTAGTCAAGCCCTCTGATCACACAGACCCACCCCACACACAAAACAAGCAGCAGACGGAGCCCTCTTGGGGAAGGTAAACCCCTTGGGGTTGGAACAGAGGACAGGTCAAAAACCCTGTCCTTGAATCTTGAATAGCAGGAGGGGGGGAAAGCTGGAATGTGAACATGCTCAAAGTTTGAACTGAAAACACTTCCCTGTTTTTCTGGGCCCATCCTTTAGGTACCAAGATCTGAGAGATTTGTTTGACCCCAGAAGTGAAAATATTGAGCATGAGTCAGGGAGGGGGGATTGAAATAGATAAGACTTTAAAAAGCTCCGTTTGGAATTGTCCACGTAGAATTGTATATGGTATGGTGGATATAGGCGGTGGTTAGCACCCTGAAGATGCTCCGGTAAATTATGAACGTTGTACCAGCTATGCCTCGGAATTCATTATTTATTTAAGAATATTGTTTTCTTGTATTTTAACTAGTATTTATTCTTGGTTTATTGTAAACCGCCCAGAGTCGCTCCTTGAGTGAGATGGGCGGTGACTCAATTTGAAATATAAATAAATAAATAAGCAAGCAGGCAATTTAGGGGAAGCCACACTGAACATTTTAGTGGCAGGTTGCACCCAATAGCGGCTCACTTGCCAGCTAAGTTGTACAAAAGGACAAAGCAACAACAAGTGCATCGTGATGCGTTGCTGCAAATCCATGACTGACACACTTGCATCCCATGCGGGGACACGGTTAGGAAAAGTTGGGCTTGGTGTTGACTCCAGTTTCGCCATTTTTTCCATCGTCACAGTTGGTGCCAGAAGGCTCCGTACGTAGGGCTGTTGAAGATCCCACCAGATGTGGCTGCAAATTTGCCGTATCCTCAACACGCTTGCTCAGCCCGCATGGCTCCGGGTCTGCCCTGCGCTGTTTCCCTTCACCCAACCTTTCTATTTCCTGTCCACCATGCCAGTCCTGTTAGGCTTTGCAACTGCTGAAGTCTGACCCAGACAGTGATTACAGCCAACCCAGCTTGTAAGCTTGGAGCTTGTCCTACATGATGAAAAGAAGTTCTGTGCAGCACAGAAATGTCTCCCTTTCCAAGGGCTTTGTCAGAACCCACCATCAAAGGGTTGTTAGATCCATTGGTTGCGTTCTCTGCCATTGAAGCAACAAATCTCAAGCTCCGGATTGGGGGCGGGGGAGTGGTCAAGAGTGAGAAGAAATCCAAGGTCGTACCAGCCAGCCAGGAGTGGAATGCTGGACTGTTAAGGGAAAAGGTGTGTGTGTGGGGGGGAGGTTTTGACGTGCCCATGTGTCTTCTATCAGGTAGCTGTGTGAGAACATTTTTAGTTGTGGCTTTTTGCTTAACATCTGTACACACCATCAATAAATCTGAAATCTGCATTTCATCTGGATGCATGAATCAGAATTTTATTGAGTCAACGGTGTCAGAACTTTACACAGTTTATGTAACAACCGCCTCCTATTTACTTTCTCTCTAGCTCCTCCCTGCTTCTCTGAGTCCACCTAGATATGTAATAAAGGGTAAAGGTTTCTCTTGGCATTAAGTCCAGTTGTGTCCGACTCTAGGGGGCGGTGCTCATCTCCGTTTCAAAGCCGAAGAGCTGGTGTTTGTCCGTAGACACTTCCTCCGTTGTAATGTGGCCGGCATGACTAAATGGAACGCCGTTACCTGCCCGCCAAAGCGGTGCCTATTAATCTACTCACATTTTGCATGTTTTCGAACTGCTAGGTTGGCAGGAGCTGGGACTAGCAACAGGAGCTCACCCCGTCACGCGGATTCGAACCGCCGACCTTCCGATCGGCAAGCTCAGCGGTTTAACCCGCAGCGCCACCATGTCCCTACAAGGTATGTAATAGCTGGGCTCTAATGCCTCGATATGATTTTGTGTCTATTTTTTCCCCTTCAGATTGATGGAATGCCCAAGGCCTTCACTTAGCCAGTGGTGGGTCTGGGAGCACAGTCAAATGATTTTATCCACCTCCAGGCTTTGCTGATGTCAGCCTTATGGTCGTGGAGTGAAAGTTATGGGCTGGAAGTGGGCCTGAGGTCTAGAGATAATGGAACCGTAATAGCCAAAAATGGGCTAAATGGGTTCAGAATTGAATACTCGTTAGCTCGCTGAAAGCCTTGAAACCTATGCAGCCAAGTTACTTCTCTGAATGTGGTCAGAGAAGAATTCCTCGGGCCGTGGGAAAATTCAGTTTGAAGTTTTGATTAGGCGGGGACGCGGTCTCATTCCCCTCTTTGAATCAAATCCCCAAATCAGTTGAGTGCATCAAATCTGGCTGGAGGTGTTCGGATGGATGGATCCATTTGAAACGTGCCCAGCATGTACACACAGACCCTTTTTTCACTGAATCAAATTGATTGGATGATCCCACTCAAATGACCAGTTGAAAGTAGTTTTGGGGTGACCCATCCCTTACTGTTTACATGTTTCAGGCTTTTTCAGGGGGCAGGTGGGGATGGGCAAGATGCCCTTAGTTGGCTTCCTCTACAAGTAGGTCTCATCTGCACTTGGTCATCGTTGCCAACACCCACTGATTTTCCTGTCCCTTGGGTTCACCAGTCCACACAACCATCCAATGCATCATCTATTCCCTCTTGTCTCTTCCTAAATAATTGGAGAAAGCAGATGAAGAGCAGAAGAGAAGGACCAGGAGACTCCAACACACTCAGGGTGGCAGGGGGATGAGCCTTTGCATATACTCAGTGATGCCAAGATATTACTGTCTCCAGCACGGATGTACCTGTGACATTTGGGCTTCTAGAAACAGACTGTGTTTAGACATCTGGTACAGATGCTGAATTTTTATGTTTTGGTAGTCACTGCATACCAACCAAGCTACTATTTTAGGATTCTGATGTTGGATTAGCCCTTAAATTGCCTACCTCCTTGCAACCCATCTTCTGCTTATTCTTGAAAATTACAAGATATTAGGGTAATATAATGTCTTGTAATAGATATAAGGGTAATATAATTTCTACTGACTTCAGTAGAAATTATATTATTATGTTATATTGTATTTATTAAATTATATTAAATTATAATTTAATATAATTTAATATATTATATATTATAATGTATTAAATTATATTATCCTTGTATCTATTACGAGATATTATACTATCTTGTTATAAGGATAATATAATTGCTACTGACTTCACAACCAAAGAGAGCTTGGCTGTATGAGGTTGCTGTTGGGGGTTCTAGGAAATGGGAAGCATAAAAAACTAGGAAAAAAGTCACTCACACCATCTTTGACTGGAATGACAGAAGTCTTCTGTTCAGTTTTGGAAGATGGTCTTGTCCATGGTTCCTTGATAGTCCCAAGCTGTCTCACCAACTTTGGATCCAGGAGGGGAAGACCATCTGTGGTTGGTGAAGTCAGAAACACATCTGGCCTCTGCAGAAAAAAACAGGAGGGCATTACAATGGCCAGCCCTGAAGATGCTTTAAAAGCCTCGGTCATGTTTCTAATCTATGAGGAGCCATTAAACTTGCTATGTAAAATGTAGCTCCAATATTTCGAGAAATTCCCCACATACTCGAGCAAATTATTAAATCTTGACAAAAGCCTATCAAGTTTCTTGGAAAACTCCAAGTGCAACCAATTGTAGAAGGATTGCATTTTTTGGTCAAAGAACTGAGACTTCACTCAGGTTGAAGTGTCACCATAGCCCTATCAGACTGACAAAATAGACTTTGATTTCCATCAGCAGCTCTGCACTAGAATGCATTTATTTGCTACCTTCAGGGAATCTGAAGACCCTTCTGGATCCATCCTTAGGCAATCTGTTTCATGTTCTTCTCTAGCATTTATTTGCAATTAGTTTTGAGAGACAAATGGCCTCCTGTCCTGAAGATAATGTAAAGCCATCATGAACAGCAGGCTTTGATCGTTGAATCTTGCATGGATTTCCTCCTTTTACCACTAAAGTTACTGGCTTTCTCTTTATCTTATGGCACACATTTCATCATTCCCAATCAAGCCTGCACGAAGAAAGACTTCTACTCTGTCCCAATCTTCTGCTTTGATAGGTGACCCACAGGGTCTTTTAATAGCCGACAGGGAGAAAAATGACCTCACCCCCTTTCTACACACCATCCTTCATTGCATAAACCTCACCCAAGGCTATTTAGCAAAACTTCCAGGAGGAACACCCATATATTTCCCAGTAAAAGCTGGGGTGTCCTCCATCTTTTGCTCAGCAGAACCATTGTTTGAAAAAGGTCTGTTTTTCAGATATCAATGAAAGATCCACCTGCTGGGTCAAAAGAACAAGGACTGGGCAGCTAAGGTTCTTCTTAGCACATGTGTCTAAGCACATTGTTCTTCCAAATCTGAGACCCTTTGCAGTTGCACTCCCAGTCACAATTCCCCTCTTGTTGCTGACAAGGCAGCCATACAACACTGTCTCATTGGTTCTAGAGTTACTGCTTGTCCTCCCTGAAGATAGCTGTGCAAATCCATTATGAAGCTGCCATCAGGGAGGCATCTAAGTAGCATAACAAATAACGGTTGGCAGATGGTCCTTAGCAAACAGAGGAGGACCGCTAATTAAGGAGAATTCAACAAGGGCAAAGCCAAGCTCATTCTACACCTTCCCCACCTTCCTCTCTGTGCCTACCAATTTGATTTCTTCATTTCCTATAATCCCGGGGCTAACTGGTTAAACTGGCTGCCCCATGTGGCTGGCAGCAAAGTGGCCACCGTCAACTCCCATGCCGTGACTCCGGGCAATGATAGCTTATTTGAGTCTTAATGGGGAAGAGGGAGGGCTGCAGATGTTGGGCCTAAATGCCTCTTCTTGGTCTCATCCTTCTGGTATTGGAGGAGATGGGCAAGCGGACAAGAAAGACATCCAAGATCTTCCAGTGGATCTTGCTGATTGGTACGGGATTCACGGTGTCAGATGCCCTGTTCCTGGCCTGCATATTTCATTCAGCTGTGGAGCAAAGCTTGACCTCCCTTGGCATCAACAAGAGCCAGCTTTGGGCAGTGTGTTTATTCGTTCAGTCGCTTCTGACTCTTCATGACTTCATGGACCAGCCCACGCCAGAGCTTCCTGTTAGCTGTTGCCACCCCCAGCTCCCCCAAGGTCGAGTCCGTCACCTCTAGAATATCATCCATCCATCTTGCCCTTGGTCGGCCCCTATTCCTTTTGCCCTCCACTCTCCCCAGCATCAGCATCTTCTCCAGGGTGTCCTGTCTTCTCATTATGTGGCCAAAGTACTTCAGTTTTGCCTTTAATGTCATCCCCTCAAGGGAGCGGTCTGGCTTTATTTCCTGGAGGATGGACTGGTTTGATCTTCTTTGCTTTGGGCTGGCAAGAGGCAATGAAGTCCAGACCCTCCCCAAAAAGGCTTCATGCAAAACGCAGAGCTCTTCTCAAATTGCGCCAAGCTGACCACCCAGATGGGGCCCAGAATCGACTGAAATTAGGATCACTCTCCCCTCCGATAAAAGAAGGAACGATGTTTGGCCAACGAGGCTTGCCACATCGGCCCCTAATTCAATTAATTCCCCCCTAAAACTTCCTCTGGGAACAGCCAGCGGAAACCAGCAGATTTCCTTCGACAAAGACATTCATTTCTCTCCCTGCTCCACTTTGCCGTGGCCTCGCTGTCTCCCTCTCATTAGCTGTCTAACAAAGCGAGGCCAGAGCAAGCCGTTCCCGCTCACTAGTAATTCTATCACTCCTCTATAATTTCCACAGCAATCAGGATTTCTAACGATGCTTGGTGGGGGAGGCAGTGAAGGAGTAGGGAGGGGGTTACAGGAGGAGGGTTGCAACTCAGAATAATGTAAATTCTGCTGAGAAAACAACCTTTAGCAATAGCTGTAAGCACCTGCGTG
Organism: Candoia aspera; assembly: GCF_035149785.1. Lineage (NCBI taxonomy): Eukaryota > Metazoa > Chordata > Lepidosauria > Squamata > Candoiidae > Candoia > Candoia aspera. The sequence goes on along the minus strand of NC_086165.1, from coordinate 5,306,815 downwards.
GCTATGTTTCTATACTGATGTGCCTGCAATCTCTTTCAGTTATAAGCATGCACATATGAACAAAGATACAGCAGCGGCTCCTCTGTTGTGGGACTGTGGTTGGTTTAACATCCCATAAACAACAGGGTGCACAATCAGGGCTCCCTACAGAGAAAAATCCCTGGGATGGAGTCCCTCTAAGACTTTCCCCAAAGGGCTGCCCTGGCCCCAACCACTGCATTTTAGAAAGTGGACCCTTCTAACTCTCATGCAAATTCCAACCAGGCACAGGGTCAAACACTTATCAAACCCTTTGAGCTCCTGTACGATCTGTGTTCACCCAATACAAAGTGTGCAAAGCGATAAGTTTGTTAAAGTACAGCTCTCGGGCGTGAGCTGCAACGCTCTGTGTGACCACTAGACAGCAGCAAAGCGATACAGAATGGTAACTCTTCACTGCCACCTGGTGGCCATCCGAAGAATGCCCAGGTCTGCTACTTTAAGGTTATTCTCATATAGAATGCTATCAATTATTGCAGTTGGAGGTGCTCAAAAGGAGGCCCAAAGAGAAAACCATTTGGGGGCCTGCATGCAGCTGGTAGGCTGACCACCCTGGCTGTACATCATCCTACATTATCCTTTAATTTATGTTCTCCCCCCTCTTTTCCTCCATCACCCACAGCGCACTTAACAATCCATCAGCACCTGTCACTGGGGAAGGAGGCCTGCAACACATGGCAGCATATTGAATTTCATCGTGATCAGCCCAGATCTCCTTTTGTGTATTTAAAAAGAAAATGAAAAGAAAAGACAAGGCGGGGAAGGGAAGGGAAGGGAGTAGGTGGAATCATGTTAAAACAGTTTAACATGACAGCGAGCAGGAAAAAAAGAAATGATGGCTTAAGATCGCTGTTCCTTTTAGAATTAATTAACCCCCCTGGATGGCTTTGAAAAGCTTTGTGGATTCTCCTGAGCCAAGACTCAGGAGACAACTCTGTATGTGTGTGTGTGTGGGTGCGCGTGTATCAAATAAATTAAAATACAGATCATGGAGTCTTTGCTTTCAATGGGAGATGGGCAGGTGTTTGCAAGTTCTAATGTCCTGCCAAGAGTTGGGCAGCATATAATTTATTGTTGTTGTTGTTGTTGTTGTTGTTGTTGTTGAGGTTGAGGACAGTGGTGGCTGGAAATGTGTACTAGGGAAAGGAAGAAACATGAAGAGACAGGAATGCATTTTAACTTGACTTTAGAGTCATTAGATTTCCCATGTGGTAGTTTTGTGTATCTAATTGTTCCTTCAGGAACTCTGGGTAAGATAATAAGGGTTTCCCTTGACGTAAAGTCCAGTTGTGTCCGACTCTAGGGGGCGGTGCTCATCTCCGTTTCTAAGCCTTAGAGCCGGCATTGTCCATAGACATTTTCCGGGTCATGTGGCCAGCATGACGACATGGAACACCGTTACCTTCCCGCCAAAGCGGTACCTATTGATCTACTCACATTTGCATGTTTTCGAACAGCTAGGTGAGCAGGAGCTGGGACGAGCAACGGGAGCTCACCCCACCGCGCGGTTTCGAACCGCCGACCTTCTGATCGGCAGCTCAGCGGTTTAGCCCGCAGCGCCACCGCGTCCCACGGTGATAATAAAGACAGACCTAAAGTCAGCAAAAGAGCTTCCAAAGACACCTGTGGCCTTCAGCTTGAATCGTCCTGAGCATAGCCCAATCTCTTTCTTAAGTTTACACCATGAAATTTAGATTTTTTTGTAAAAAAAAACTGGGTCAAAGGTTAAGAGAAGGGGCAAATCACCTGTTGCATCAATGGATCAGCTCCTTTCCCTCAAATCTTGCAATCTAGAGCAGTGTTTCTCAACCTTGGCCACTTTCAGATATGTGGACTTCAATTCCCAGAATTGAAGGAGTTGAAGTCCACACATCTGAAAGTGTCCAAGGTTGAGAAACCTGATCCAGAAGGACCTAGGAAGCGTGTCTTTTCCATAGCAGACCCTGCCCTGGGGAACACCCTCCCCCCAGAGATCCAGCAGGCCCCCACCCAAAAAGGCACAAGGAGATGGACGGATGTAAATGATGAATTGGGTGCCTGGTTTTCCTTGATGTTTGATTTTCTTGTTTTTCTTGTTCGTGAATTTATCGTTGTCCACCCAGAGTTGTGTGCCACAGGCTGGGGAGGCCATATAAATCTTCTCAAGAAACAAGTAAACGGGATTAACAGGACTCAGCAGATGATTGCGTATCATTGCTGCAGACGGTCGTTGCAAATTGTACATGTCTAGATCAAACTGTAGGAACCATCCCAGGTGCAGGGGTGGTGCAGAAATTTGTACAGGTGGCAAGCAACGGTTGAGCCCCTTAGAAGCAAACAGCCTTCATTGTCCAGAGCAGTGTTTCTCAACCCTTGGCAATTCCCCATGCTGGCTGGGGAATTCTGGGAGTTGAAGTCCACATATCTTAAAGTTGCCATGGTTGAGAAACACTGGTCCAGAGTCTGCCAACTATAATGTCAAAGAGCTTTCCGGGATCAACAAAGACTTGGTCCCACCAGGATGAAATCTCCAAGCTTTCCTTCTGCACCCATCAAAATGATTCGCACTCAGGTTCCAAGTCTCTCTGAAGCTGGTCCTGTAGACATAGGTTGCATTTGAAAAGCTGCCCACTTCCAAGCTGCAGTTGCTTGGTGGGATGTTCCATGCCTTAGGGACAAGGTAGGGTCCTCTCTTTTCCACTGTCCCTGGTGCCAACTTGCTGAAGCAAGCTTGAAGAGGACAACCCAGAAGCCAAGACAATCATTTGATACTTCTGCTGGTCTCCTCTTATGTATGTATTAGCAGCAATGGGAGAGGAAATCAAGAGCCGACGGTCCTTCCGAGATCAAAACAATAATCAGCTAAATGAATTCCGCAGCATTTTCCCGCATGACCAGGAGTCATAATTTAGTGCAGCAGCCAGCTGGAAGAAAGGGGATTAATTCTGCACTTACTGACACCCCTGTGAATAATTCATCATGGGCAGCCCCCTCTCCAGAGTGCTTCCCCAGACAGCCCTGCCCAAACCATGGGGGTACTCTGGATGAAAAGAGCAATGGAATTAACCTGCCAGATTTAAGTTTGGCCCAAATTAAACTTTGCAGAGGGGGAAACAAAGATTGCAGGACCCTCACGGTTTTCTGCAAGTGCAACGTTGGTCTTCTAATGCCCTGATCCTCAGCGGTTTTTGTGTCAGAAGATAGGCTAGGTTCAGTCCTAGGAAGGATGGTGTTCGTTATTTCTCCTGAGTGTTCTATCCAGCAGCTTCCACAGAGGGAGACAAGGGAAGCAGATGGGACAGGAGCCCCATGCCTTTTTTCATGCATTGTGACATCACACACAAGCCCCCAGGGGTGAGGATTATGCTGGGAGACCATGATGCTGCCTTTAGCATTCAGATGAAAGAGGCAAGGTCCTGCAGATGCCGCTGTTTCTCTCCTTCCTTTCAAATATCATCTTAGGGAGTCTAAATGAAGTGGTTAAAGGAGATGTAGGGATGTATTGGTTAAGGCAGGTTTCTCAACCAGGGTTCCGAGGCATCCTAGGGTTCCGCAAGAGGTCCCTGTGGGTTTCCTGGGAGATCACAATTTATTTAAAAGATTATTTCAAATTTGGGCAACTTGACATTAAAGAGGTAAGTTTCATTCTTTGCTTTTAAGAAAAGATGATACTACTCTGACCAACACACGCATGCAAACATGAATGCACCCATACAATCCCTGATATAGCATTAGAAGCTCAAACCAACAAACCCTAAAAATGCAGGAGAGGAAACAACAGTTAAATGGTCACTTCAGATTACATGAGGACAATTAAATGTCTGGAAAAAGAAAAATGTGGTCACTGAGAATAGAATGGTTGCCCCTCTCAGGCTTTCCCTGATAAATCTCAAGCAGTGAGAAGTTCACAGAAGGTCCATTGATGAATCTGCAGCTCTCATCCTAATGTCATGTATCTCAGAAAAATGGGGGTGTGCAGAGAGAGAGAGAGAGAGAGAAACTGGGTTCGCACAACACATTCAGCCTAAGTTAAGAAAACACTTCAGCTTTGTTCACCTTACATTCCGTGCCCCACGGAATAAACCATTTTATGGTTTAATGGGGTGGCTCATAAAACTGAAGGTCTGCAGTCAGTGTAGTAGCTGTAGGTCTGTGCTGCATCTGTATGGCTTACAAGCTTGGCAGTAACCTCCATTCTAAATCTTCTCTACAGGAGATCAGTTGGGACCTCCAGTCAGAGCAGCATGTACCCTCTGGTGCTTGATAGAGAAAAAAGAGCGGTCAGAGACAGAATGGGTTCCCTTTTGTTTTTAGACCCATCCCTAAGTGACTTGGCCAGAGGTCCCCAGGCATCTTCTAACAGATCATCCATGACAGGATGTCCACTCCTGGTTTCCATCCATTGGTAAATGGGTCACCACCAATATCCACCTGTGGTGCCTCCTTACATCTAATTGGCTCCACCTTCAATAACACTCTTGGTTCCACTGATGATAAACTGGTCTCCAAGAGGTAACAACCTGCACAGCTTAGCTCCTGAAGTCAGCTCAGAAACATAACCAGGGACCCTGATCCTCCACTGGTTCCCAGGAGCATCCATATATGTCTGGGTGGATGTGAAGGGTGCCATTGCAAGGCAAGCTCGGCCCCTTTTGTATATGAATTATGATAATCACATGGACATACGAAAGAGGTAGAATTTGTGCTGCAATGGAGCAATGCTGCCTGTGTCATCTTGAAGGCCACCTCCCATCCTGCAGACCATTCGTGGGTCAGTTGTTGGTGGAAAAATTAATATATTTTGTTTCCTTCCCCTTTCTTACTTCCACCCCATCCTCTGCAACGTAATTTAGCCTGACAAGCTGAAGCTGGTTCCTAGCTAAGAATTGCTCTCAAGCTCCGTTGTTTCAAGACTGCAAGCATGTGGAGAGGAGGAAGGGAGTGAGGAGGTGCGTTGCAAGGCCATGTCAAGCATCATCTATATTCATGAAATGGATTTAGGAGGCACCAATCTCTCAGCTGCCCAGCCGCCTGGGGTTTCTAATGTTTTTACAGCACTTGGGCAGAATTGCAAGAAGGAGATGGAGGAAGACTTAATTGAATCCAGCAGCGGAGCATGAGATAGGCAGGGGTCTAGCGGGATGGTGGGTTCAAAATAGCAGTAGGATTAGGGGCATGTGTTGAGCGTGCCACACAGTTACCCCTGCAAGTATGCATTTTTAGACCAATATCACATTTGCATAGTTTTCTGATGCCAAGAGGCACTGCACAACCTTGGAAATGCATCGATTTTTGAACAGACGTGTTTCCAGAGTACTAGCTGAATATGAATTATTTTTCTTCGGAGAAGAACTGAACTCCACGCACAGCTTGATTTGGATGCCAGAATGCTTGTTGCATTATTCCCTTTTTTTCCCAACACCATCCTCTCCCTCTTTCCTGGCTGAGTTCCCAGAAGTGATAAGGCTGGGCTAAAATGAGATTGGGTAGTTTGTGAATTGGCCTATTGCGGGGACCCACTCATAGCATAAGCAAGAATCAGGCCACCCAATTAAGCTATGGTTTATTTCATGGGGCATGGAATGTAATGTGAACACAGCTGAAGTATTTTCTTAATTTAGGCTTAGGGTTTAAGGTGTTGTGTGAACCCAGTTTCTCTCTCTCTCTCTCCATACCCCCATTTTTCTGAGATACATGAAATTAGGATGAGAACTGAAAATTTTCCAGTCCCATAGGGTTGACTGTTGATGTGTCAACATGCCAACATGCCATAACATGTCAACAGGCTGGTTGACTGCAGCCAAGAAATTTGACATTCTAGTAGGAATCTACCAAATCATCATGAACTAACTGCTGTTTCCTAACTTTACCTCTGAACTGATCAAGTGAAGACCAAGTTGGACAGTTGGGATTCCCCCAGACGTGGTTTTCATATTGGTATCCTAGGGAAATAATAGGCAAAGGACAAAGTCAGTTAATACAATCCATATGTAGAATTCCTTATTCAAGGAGTCCAAGTTTCTTTCTTAACATTTTAAGAACTGCTTTGCTGGCGTAGATTAAAAGGCCAGCGGACCTAAGATGCATTTTCTAAAAAGGAGACATTCAAAAAGTTTGCAAGAAGCATGGGGGAACATGGACCCTTCTCCATTTATCTCCACAAAGTGATCCTCAAAAGTCTGGAAGAACCTCATTTGGTAATCAAGGGTATCATTCATTTGTTTACTTATTCAAAGGACTGTAAGCTGGACTTCTTCAAAGAGGTATCCATGTCATTTAAATGGCCAAAACAGTATAAGCCAGAACAAATACCACACTTCAGATTGGGGAACAAGACCCACTCATGAGCTGGATCATTGATCTTTGGAAAACCGCTCCCCCCCACCCCCCAGGGTCAGATTGGCACCAACCCTGCTGGGCTTTAAGAATGCAATTTTGACTGTTGTCTGTCCTAGGAGGTCTTTGGGGAAAGATACGATGACCACTACTACAGTACGTTTTTCTTCCTCTTTCTGGAGTCTTGCTGTCTGGCATGGTACAATATGTACATTTTTATTATTTTGTGGCACATTTCTTGTTTTCATCTTTTTACGGTAATTGGAAATGTAAGCTGCTTAGAGTCAGATCACAACTGAAGTGGCCGATAAGCCTGAGTAAAATAAGGCAAATCAATCAATCAATCAGTGAAGCTGGAGAGTCCCCTGGGAAAGCTAACATAAAACCCTTCTTTTGAGTACAGGGAGCCATCACTTAACAACCATTTGTTTAGTGACAATTCAGACTTATGACGGTGATGAAAAAAACAACTTGTGACTGGTCCTCACACTTACAACCATCACAGTGTCCCCGCAGTCATGTGATCACGATTTGGGCGCTTGGCAACTGGTCTGCATTTATGACCATCGCAGCATCCTGTGGGCATGTGATCGCCATTTTTGACCTTCTTGGACAGCTTGTGGCAAGCAAAATCAATGGGGAACCATGTGATTCACTTAACAACCACATGGTTTGCTTAACACCCACAGTGATTTGCTTAATGACTGCTGCAAAAAGGTCATAAAATTGGGTCAGATTCACTTAATGACCACTTCGCTTAGCAACTGAAATGCCAGTCCCAATTGTGGTCATTAAGTGAGGACTACCTGTAAAGTAATTCAGCGGTCTGTCCTGGTTTAGCTTTCTAAGCCAGACAGAACTGTCTAGTCCATCCAACATATTAGCAGTTCAAGCCCAAAAAAGTCAACATTGCTACACAATCAGTAAAGTAGGCATTACATCTGGCAACAAGTGAGTATTGAAATCCTCAACTAGGCTGCCTCCCCTTCCTAAAATTCTAATGGCTTCTGTCTACAGTAACAACTGGGAATTTTTAACAGAACCTCCTAAACTTGCTGCTTTAATCTGGTTTGAACTGAGAGTGAGAAATGGATCTGAAGCCACCCAATGAGTTTCCACGTCTGAAGGAAGACTTTGACTCAGGTCTTCTTGGTTCCAACCCAGCATTTTAAGCTTAACTCCATTTAGAGCAGCATTTCCCTAGCTGGGCAACTTGGAGAGGTGTAGACTTCTGGGCCCAGAATTCTGCAACCGACATGGCCTTTGCTGAGAATTCTGAGAGTTGAAGTCCACACATCTCAGAATTGCCCCAGCTGGAAGCTAATGACTTAGAGCAAAAATGTGATGGAATTCACCCACAGGAAGCCAATCCTATTCTGATATAAATGGATCCATCCATTCCTACCTGGATGGGTAGGTTTTCCACCCTAATTCCATTTCGGCTGCTATCTGCCACAAGCTTTCGGTAAACCCGGTTGGTCAGTGGCAGCACGGAGAAACCTAGAAACTTTGATGTGCCTTCCAGATCTTCTCCTGGTGCTGGCAGTGTTGGAAAGGAATAAAAAGTGTATTAGCTTCGCCTTACTTCACAGCGGAGGAGGAAAGTTCAAGTAAAACCAGCTATTCCTCTTTCTCAGAACCTGTTGTTTTCAGAATACAAACTCTTCCCTGCAAATTTTGTTCTGGATTTTGAAGTTCGTTTGTTCGTTTAATTTCTATAGCTGCCCATCTCAGCAAAGGACTCTGGGCAGCTTACAATCATAAAAACCATAGAACAGTTAAAATAATTAAAAACAATTAAAAGTACAAAATAAATATATATGGTCGCCAAGTAAACAACGCATAGACGTTAGAATAGCCAAGAAACAGGGCCCTTAACACACACGGAGCCCCAGGGCCAGGCACATAACCAGGTCTTCATGGCCATATGGGAGGCCCACAAGGTCAGGGACATCCTGATCTCTGAATCCAGAGGGCAGGCACTATGCCAGAGAAGGCACGCCTTCTAGTCCCTGCCAACCGACATTCCTTGGCTGACGGGACCCCTAGCGTGCCCAACCTACCAGACCAAATTGGATGGGTAGAAACAACTGGGAGGAGATAGTCCCTTAGCTAACCTGGTCCCAAGTCATGAAAGTTGTGATTGAATGCATGGTTTCTACCTTGAACCAATGGCTGAGGATGCTGGACTAGGAGAGGACTTATGATGAATGTGCAAGAATTAGTCTTAAATACTTGTGGCCTTAAAATGTTCTGCCTTGGAGACATTTGCATCCTTAACCAAAAGGACCATTAGATGGGATACCATTCAGTGAGGCTTGTTAACAAAGTCTGGACTGGTTATCTAGCCACTGGAGATTCTTCTCTTATGGAGTCCTCTTCTCTTGTCGTTCTCTTGTTGTTCTTCTCTTATCTCTTGACCCCAACTTAGAAACTACCATGCCTTGCAATATGGTATTTATGATAAACTGTGGTATGGGGAGAGTTTGCAAACTTCTTGGGCTCATTCCCTTCTCTTAAGAGAAGACACCAGCTCCTGGTTACATGGCAAAACTGGAACTTACTTGATTTATAGTATTCAATTAGCAAGGCAGTATCATCTGAAAAAGCAGTAGCACCATCCCTTCCTTGAAACAAGAAGGACATATTCCACATGGGCTGTTCAGGAGGCCCACCAAGTGAAGAAACCTAAGGATTGGGAAAAGATAGGATGGCTCAGTAGGCGTCTCAGATTATGGACGTTGTTGCTGAACCCAGAAACCTTAATGGAGTGATTGGCTGAGTTCACACAGTGAAGACTGCAAGCCTTTCTAATAGCCTGCTGAAAAGGCAATAAAAAAATAAACAAGCAATAAAACTGAGGAAAGCTTCTCGTATTACAGAGTATAACAGACAGCTTCACCATAAAAATTAATTGCACAGGGAGCCATAGATAAAACACTTGCACAATATCCTAGTTTTCAGATTCCACATAGATGGCTCAAAGAGAGAACATAAGGACTATGGTGGATCAGATCAAAAGTCTAACAAATCAAGCATTCTCTTTCTTACCCTGGTTAACCAGATGTCTCCAACTGTCCCCCACCTCAAACCCTCCAGGAAGAGGGTGTGAAATCAATAAGCACCTTCTGTTTTTGCTCCTTAACAAGGCGAGACGTTGTACTTCTTCGGTTCAGGATTTCATTTCACCACTGAATCTAGTAACCATAGATAGACCCAACCACTGTGGCTTTATCTCTACCCTCTTGAAAGCCAACTCAACTATCAGCTGTTATCAAAACTTGTGCCAATGAATTCCACACATTCATTCTACACAATGTGAAAAAGTCCTGTTATTGTTCTTTCCCCTTCAGGATGCTGCTGGTTAGACAGGCAGCTAACCGGTTGTCTGGTGCCCAGGTAAGTTAATGGTTTAGTGGGTTAAGCCCAGGCATTGGGCTAAGATGGGGGTTGAGCTGGGAGGAATTTTGGTCTGGTGCCTGCGGGGAAGGGTACCTTTGTTTTTAACTATGTTTTATGAATTGTTGTGAGCCACCTATACTGTATGAGATGGGTCTTCAGCAAAGGATCGTTACCTTGTCGTGGTGCTGGAGCCTGAGCACCTCAGTGATGCCATGAGCTAAACCGTGAAGGGCCACCCAAGACAGGAAGGTCATGACAGAGAGGTCAGACTAAATGCAATCCCTGGGGAAGGTAATGGCAACCCACCCCAGTATTCTTGCCGTGAAAACTAAATGGATCAGTACAACCAGAGATATGTCGGTATACCATCGGAAGATGAGACCCCCAGGTCGGAAGATGGTCAAAATGCTACTGGGGAGGAACAGAGGATGAGTTCAACTAGCCCCAGACGTGATGACGCAGCTAGCTCAAAGCCGAAAGGACGGCTAGCGGCCGACGGTGCTGGTGGTGAACGGCGAATCCGATGTTCTAAGGATCAACACACCATTGGAACCTGGAATGTAAGATCTATGAGCCAGGGCAAATTGGATGTGGTTATTGGTGAGATGTCAAGATTAAAGATAGACATTTTGGGTGTCAGTGAACTGAAATGGACTGGAATGGGCCACTTCACATCAGATGACCACCAGATCTACAACTGTGGACAAGAGGACCACAGAAGAAATGGAGTAGCCTTCATAATTAATAGTAAAGTGGCTAAAGCAGTGCTCGGATACAATCCAAAAAACGATAGAATGATCTCAATTCGAATTCAGGGCAAGCCATCTAACATCACAGTGATCCAAATATACGGCCCAACCACAGATGCTGAAGAAGCTGAAGTAGAGCAGTTCTATGAGGATCTGCAGCACCTACTAGACAACACACCTAAAAGACATGTTATTTTCATCATGGAAGACTGGAATGCTAAGGTGGGCAGTCAAATGACACCTGGAATTACAGGTAAGTATGGCCTGGGAGAACAAAACGAAGCAGGACATAGGCTGATAGAATTTTGCCAAGACAATTCACTCTGCATAGCAAACACTCTCTTCCAACAACCTAAGAGACGGCTTTATACATGGACTTCACCAGATGGACAACACCGAAATCAGATTGACTACATCCTTCGCAGCCAAAGGTGGCGGACATCTGTACAGTCGGTAAAAACAAGGCCTGGAGCTGACTGTAGTTCAGATCACGAACTTTTCTTGCACAATTTAGGATCAGACTCAAGAGATTAGGGAAGACCCACAGATCAGCTAGATATGAGCTCACTAATATTCCTAAGGAATATGCAGTGGAGGTGAAGAATAAATTTAAGGGACTGGACTTAGTAGATAGGGTCCCGGAAGAACTCTGGACAGAAGTTCGCAACATTGTTCAGGAGGCGGCAACAAAATACATCTCAAAGAAAGAGAAAACCAAGAAGGCAAAATGGCTGTCTGCTGAGACACTAGAAGTAGCCCAAGAAAGAAGGAAAGCAAAAGGCAACAGTGATAGGGGGAGACATGCCCAATTAAATGCAAAATTCCAGAGGTTAGCCAGAAGAGATAAGGAATTATTTTTAAACAAGCAATGTGCGGAAGTGGAAGAAGACAATAGAATAGGAAGGACAAGAGACCTCTTCCAGAAAATTAGAAACATCGGAGGTAAATTCCAGGCCAAAATGGGTATGATCAAAAACAAAGATGGCAAGGACCTAACAGAAGAAGAAGAGATCAAGAAAAGGTGGCAAGAATATACAGAAGACCTGTATAGGAAGGATAACAATATCGGGGATAGCTTTGACGGTGTGGTCAGTGAGCTAGAGCCAGACATCCTGAAGAGTGAGGTTGAATGGGCCTTAAGAAGCATCGCTAATAACAAGGCAACAGGAGACGACGGCATCCCAGCTGAACTGTTCAAAATCTTGCAAGATGATGCTGTCAAGGCAATGCATGCTATATGCCAGCAAATTTGGAAAACACAAGAATGGCCATCAGACTGGAAAAAATCAACTTATATCCCCATACCAAAAAAGGGAAACACTAAAGAATGTTCAAACTATTGAACAGTGGCACTCATTTCACATGCCAGTAAGGTAATGCTCAAGATCCTGCAAGGTAGACTTCAGCAGTTCATGGAGCGAGAATTGCCAGATGTACAAGCTGGGTTTAGAAAAGGCAGAGGAACTAGGGACCAAATTGCCAATATCCGCTGGATAATGGAAAAAGCCAGGGAGTTTCAGAAAAACATCTATTTCTGTTTTATTGACTATTCTAAAGCCTTTGACTGTGTGGACCATAACAAATTGTGGCAAGTTCTTAGCGCTATGGGGATACCAAGTCATCTTGTATGCCTCCTGAAGAATCTGTATAACGACCAAGTAGCAACAGTAAGAACAGACCACGGAACAACGGACTGGTTTAAGATTGGGAAAGGAGTACGGCAGGGCTGTATACTCTCACCCTACCTATTCAACTTGTACACAGAACACATCATGCGACATGCTGGGCTTGAGGAATCCAAGGCTGGAGTTAAAATTGCTGGAGGAAACATTAACAATCTCAGATATGCAGATGATACCACTTTGATGGCTGAAAGCGAAGAGGAACTGAGGAGCCTTATGATGAAGGTGAAAGAAGAAAGTGCAAAAGCTGGCTTGCAGCTAAACCTCAAAAAAAACAAGATTATGGCAACCAGCTTGATTGATAACTGGCAAATAGAGGGAGAAAATGTAGAAGCAGTGAAAGACTTTGTATTTCTAGGTGCGAAGATTACTGCAGATGCTGACTGCAGTCAGGAAATCAGAAGACGCTTAATCCTTGGGAGAAGAGCAATGACAAATCTCGATAAAATAGTCAAGAGCAGAGACCTCACACTGACAACAAAGGTCCGCATAGTTAAAGCAATGGTATTCCCAGTATAACATATAGCTGTGGGAGCTGGACCATAAGGAAGGCTGAGAGAAGGAAGAGAGATGCTTTGGAACTGTGGTGTTGGAGGAAAATTCTGAGAGTGCCTTGGACTGCAAGAAGATCAAACCAGTCCATCCTCCAGGAAATAAAGCCAGACTGCTCACTTGAGGGAATGATATTAAAGGCAGAATTGAAATACTTTGGCCACATAATGAGAAGACAGGACACCCTGGAGAAGATGCTGATGCTAGGGAGAGTGGAGGGCAAAAGGAAGAGGGGCCGACCAAGGGCAAGGTGGATGGATGATATTCTAGAGGTGACGGATTCATCCCTGGGGGAGCTGGGGGTGTTGACGACTGACAGGAAGCTCTGGCGTGGGCTGGTCCATGAAGTCACGAAGAGTCAGAAGCGACTAAATGAATAAACAACAACAACATGAGATAGGTGGCCATATAAGTCCTGTAAATGAATGAACAAACGAACGAATGAATGAAACCAAGATGTTCTTATGAGCCTAGTGTTGGAATTATCAGGGATCAACTCAGCATTGTCTCATAAGCATAAGTGGGTCACTCTAGCAAATCACATCTCTATACTGCTTGTGGGATGTCACGTGGGTCTCCTGATATCCACTTCCTCCTTCTTCTTGGGCTTGGGGATTAACAATCTCCATTACCCTTCTGGCACACATGCAATCAGGAGGTGCTGCAGAAATGCAGCTCTTGCTCTTTAGAAAGTGTCTATGAAGAACCAGAGATGATTAAGTGCTTTCTACTATGAACCTACCTATGTCCAGATCTACTGAATAAAAGTAAGCTATCTCTATTTTCTTCACCTAACTACAGTATGAAGACTGAATTTATTTCTGAATGTAATTAAGCTTAATGTGCAAGTTCCTTTTTTGGTTCACACTTCTACTCTGCAAGATTGCTGTTTGCTGCTTGGATTTCTTTTATTAACATTTAAAAACTCCATCACCTAGGAGGTAGAGCCAAGGAAGCCTGAGGATTTAAAAACTGTCAGGAGATTTCATTTGACCTATATATTTTATAGGAACTGATCTAATTTGCCCATTCTGGACTTCTCTGCACTCAGAATGCTGCTGTCCTTCAACATACACTGTTGCAGGACTGGGGCAATGCAGTTACTGCACACAGCCATATGCCTTAGAAGAAAGTTGAGACTACAAATGTGTAAGGTAAAGGTAAAGGTAAAGGTTTCCCTTGACGTAAAGTCCAGTCGTGTCCGACTCTAGGGGGCGGTGCTCATCTCCGTTTCTAAGCCTTGGAGCCGGCGTTGTCATAGACACTTCCGGGTCATGTGGCCAGCATGACTCACGGAACGCCGTTACCTTCCCGCCGAAGCGGTACCAATTAATCTACTCACATTTGCATGTTTTCGAACTGCTTGGTGTGCAGAAGCTGGGACGAGCAACGGGAGCTCACCCCGCCGCGCGGTTTCGAACCGCCGACCTTCCGATCGACAGCTCAGCGGTTTAACCCGCAGCGCCACCGCGTCCCTAATCTACAAATGTGTAGATTATCTAATCTACAAATCTAATCTACAAATGTGTAGATTAGGAAAATTTTCATCCTTGTGCACTTCCTTTTTTGTTTTGACGGCAAGACATCGACACCTGATTGAGCTGACTTCAGAATGAGTATACACAAATCCGAAAGGGGCCAGATATTGATTAAACAATACATCCCCAGTAATCAAGCTAGATATATTAGAAAGGCAAACATACAGACAATTAGGAAATGAAGCATACATTCTCATCTCTCTCCCTCAAACTAGGAATAAGGGGATTGAGCCAGGGAAGAGAGTTCTCATGGATATTCGTACATTCGCATCTACACATACCAACACAGAGGCTGTGTTCACACAACCTGCTTAACAAAGGTAGATATAAACACTGTGGTTGTATCCACAGGACATGCTACTCTTGGTTAGTATTGAATTTTTTTGTTGATCTTCCTCTACCAGTTAGTTTGCTTGTGGTTCCCTGTGTGGCACAAACCCAGTTAATGGGTTAATTAAGTAACCAGGTTATGCATGTTGATTGAACAGTCTCTCTCTCTCTCTCTCTCTCTCATACACACACACATATGCACAACCCAGAACTTTCCTAGGCACAGCACCAAAGATCATTATTTATTCATTTAGTAATAGCATTTATATACCTCCGGCCGCGCAAGGACTTCCAGTGATTTACAAAAGGCTGAGACATAAAATCCATAAAATGTTAGCCCTAGATGATTTAGCCACATGCACACCCCGAAGGTTATCCGTTGCACTTGCTCTCTCTCTCTCTCCAATTCCCATGGCAGCATGGAACTTAGACATCCTGGTCAAATGTCTTCTGACAACTTTAATACCACTGAATTGTTGGCGTCCATTGAACTGTTGAGGTCAACGCTACAAAACTGGAGTAATGGCCACCCTAACCAACTAATCTGGAATCTTGCTCCTATTGTATGAATGTCTTCTATTGTTCCAACTATAGAAAAGATTATGGAGGCCAAGGGGCACTTGGCAATATTCCAACCAAGCGTCCTCATAATAGCCCATGAAAGAGAGCAGCTGACCAACTAAAGGCTCGGGGTTTACGGCATAAACATAGCGGGACACAAATAAAAAAGTGCAGCAGAGGAGGATCATTGGTAAGGACAAGCAAACATTCCCATGTTCAGCTCATCAGATCCTCGCAGTTTTTCCTGACCCAATGGATTGTTGGAAAGAAATGATGCCAGGGGGCTCAGGACTTCGTTGATCATCATTCTCTGAAACCCAGACAGAATGAGACCATATTGGTAGGGCAGGAGAAGGTGGCAAAAGAAAGATTGAGTTCAAAAATGGCCCCGGGGATTATGGAGGAAAAAAATCCAGGAAAAAACTCTTGCTTGCAATGCAATGGGACGGGCAATTGGGCAGTGAATCAGAATGTCACCAACTCCTGTTTTATGCACTTTCCCTCCCCCTTGCTAGTCAAGGAGCACAGAGTTGAGTGATTCTGAGGGGTGGCGAAGAATCCCCAAAGCTATGCTTTCCCATGCAGAGCAGCAGCATAAAACTTAGGGACTCCCTTCTTCAGAACTGATGATCGCAGGATCTCTGATGATCAATACCTTACCTAGCAAAGAAGAGCATCTTAATGCAGAAGCCCAGATTCACATGTCCATGAACTCCTCAGCAGGGATATCAGCACTATAGCCAGTGAATCCAACTGATATACTTAGATTCCCAGAAAACATTAAAAAAAGAAAATCTAAGCAGAGGGTGGCAACCCCCAACTTCATAACAGTATTTTAATTGTATCTTGCAGCGAAAAACAGACCAGCAACAGCATCTCTTGGCCAATTCTTGAGAATTACTGGCAGAAAACAAGCCAGCTGATTGGTTGGTTTTTTGCTGGCAAGCAAGGAACAAAATGGGCTTTCATGGCTTCTGAGCATGTGCAATGACATCACTGTGCAAGACTTGCATTGGTATCACAGTGCAGGCATGTAAATGACAGGCTTGTACAGTGACATCACTGTGGGGTGGGGCTTGCTATAACTTGTCCTATACCTTTGCTGCAGAAATTCCTATTCTTGAGCAGCTCAGCCGTAGAGATTCTATTCCACCCTCAAACCCAGGAAAATTCAATGTGTATCAGAGGAGAATCAAAGTGGGAAGAGTTCCTTATGAGCAGGTATTTAGCCTCACTTCTGTCTGCATCCAAACTCCATAATAGGAGTGGACATTCTGCTGTCTTCCTAACCCTAACCCACAGATGTTTGCCATCGGCTATGCTGGCTATGCTGAAAATTTTAAATTTCCTTCTTCCCACTCCTGAAATCATCTCAAGGCCTTTCTTCAACATCCCCTGCAGGCAAAGATGGGGGATTGCAAAAGAAAGTACTTTTTCAAAGGTGGCTTTTTCATTAAACATGCCTAACAAAGCACTGATTTTAACTTTTGGATGCGAGCAAAGATAATTTGCCCCAGACTTTAAGGAATAAGTACAGCAATTATCAGCATTTTGTTTGATTTTTAACTGTACAAGGGTGTGTGTGTGTGTGTGTGTGTGTGTAACTTTCAGTGTTTTTTCTGCTTTTTGCAATTCTTTGCTTGCCTGAGGGCAGACAGATTGGTGACCTGTCACATCGTCATTGGCTGATGCCTTAAACCAGAATTTGAATGGGTTTCAGCGTAGATCTTGCTCAGAGAAATTTGCTTATCGAGAGACTGATCAGCAGAATAACGAAAGGAATCACAGTGAACAAATGGATACAGCTGAGTGCAGGCATCCAAGGGTTAAACAGTTGAGCAAAAAAGACATGGGGAGGGAAAAAAGATTGTGTGTGGGTTGGGGGGGGGGAGAGATTGCCCGATAGTTCAATTCCCCCTGAGGATTAATTTGTAATTCAATTGCTCAGTGAAATCCTGATGCCCAGAAAGTGTAATTTATGGTATGTAAAGCAAACCATTTGGGTAGGGTGGGCTTATCCCCATTCCTGTCTGTTCTTCTTCCAGCCCCCAGCCCCAGAGCAAAGACTTCTTGCTGGTTTTAAGGCTAAGAAAGAGACAGGAAACTGTCCCTTATGAAGGGCATTTCCACCCCCATGTGGGGTTACTCCAACCTTAATGAAGAGATCAGTCCCCCCTTGAAGTTATAAAAAGGGACAAAATCATCATACATCGTGTCCTTTGGACCTGCTAAGGATAAATGTAAAAGGACTTGACCAAAGTCATGTTTGATTGAAATTCAAGGTCTGGGGCCAGCCTTGTGATTCAGTTTTGCCTCTTCTTAGCAGAACAGAGAAATGTATTCGCCTATAGACTTCCTCCTCATCGAAAGGGGAAAATCCACTGAAATAGAAAATCCAAACAAAATCTAAACAGAAGCCCTGGGCTTAAGGTTTCTCATCCCCACCCGTAGGTAGAGTATTGTCTCTGTTACAAAACCAACTTTCATTTCAGGTCTTTAACAAAACTGATAAAAAGAGAGGAGAGGGAATATGTTTTCTCAGCCCAGATGGCTCCACTAAATCATTTATAACACCGTATCGACATCCTCTATCCTTTTTCACTAATTCCAGCTGGCAACGTGCCTCATCGGAAGGCTGCCAGCCGAATCAGGATGGAACAGGGGGTTCTAAACTTTCTCTCCCTTTCTGTTCCCTTCCCTCCAGGGCTAATATTTGACCTGGGCAAGGACTCCTTCTTAAGAAAGAGCAGAACTATTTCTTCAGTTGCATGAACTAAAGAACATCCATTTTGAAGGGTGCTGCTTGCTTTACAGCAGGAAAGATCCAAGAGGGAGGAATGCTGCCATCCAAAGCATCCTTCAGCAGGCTTTGGGGGAACTGCAAATTGGGAAGTTCAGAATGGGTGAGGAAGATTTCCACCTTAGGAAATTCTAGGACTGGCAGGAAACAGATCAGACATGGAGCCTTTCAGCAGAATGCTGTGGTGGGAGTGGGCTTCCCAAGACTCTGGTATCAGTGGTTAGGAAGGAGAAGAAAATAATAAAATATGTCTGCTCTGCTGAAAGAGAATAATGCTTTGAGATTTGGTGATGGGAAAATGGTATGTGATATACCATTTTGTGATAGATAGATAGATAGATAGATAGATAGATAGATAGATAGATAGATAGATAGATAGATAGATAGATAGATCTATGGATGGATGGATGGATGGATGGATGGATGGATGGAGGGACAGACAGACAAGGACACAGGAGAGAGAGAGAGACAGACAGACTTGGGGGGAGATATTTGCATGATCCCTTTTCCCTGAATAGGAAATCCTCTATCCTGACTTGTTATTGTTGACTTTCGCTTTGCTTCTTCCCCCAGCAAGAGAGAAGGAAGAGCATGCAAGGATTCATTCTGATGCTTCCTCAACTCATAAGTGCATGTTAACAGTCTGCAGTAATATGCAACAGAGTCCAGAGTGAGTGCAACGTCCCCCATTATATGTATCTTTGGCACCTTTTGAGCCAAGAACTGTTGAAGAAAAATTGGAGAAATTGGCAATCCAAAACACAACAGTGTTTGAATCCTATTAGACCGGGAAGAGCAGATTAGCTCAATTTATTTCAAAATGCAGACAAAAATCAATTTCTCCCATCTTTCTAGGTGGGCAATACTTGCAAGGGAAGATCGGACCCTTTCCATCCTGCATGCGATTCTGGGAGATGAACCTAGGACCTACTACTTGCTATGCATGTGTTCTACTCATTGTCTACGGCTCTTTCTTCTTCCTGTGGGCCTGTGTGGACAGCCTTTAGAAATATATATCCTATCCTAGCTTTTGCAATCCATTCAAGCTCCAAAGGGCAGCAAGAATGTCTCTGGTTTACATTATTTTACTAGGGATGGACATTGCCTGAAAGTCACAGGAATAGCATCCCCACCACCAACTTTGTAAATCAACACTACTGCATCAGTTTGCCCTCTTTTGCCTTCACCCAACTGGAATGAAAAGGACAATCAGGTCTGGCTTTCCCCTTTTCCTTATGACTCACCAGTCTTGAGGGATGTTCCTTGTGCATTTATTAGGATTTCAGTGTTAAAATTCCAGGCTGGTGTTAAGCAGATCAGCTCAGTTTTCTGAATATAATGGGACTCTTCCTCATCAGAGAGAGGCACCAGCAATTACAGGAGGCCTCATCATTGGTGTGGGGAAGACTTGTGGGGAAACCACAAAATATCCCATGAGGACCGTAACACTCAAGAGTCAAGGAATGTTGACCTACTATCCATGCACAAAGGCTTCCTCACTAGTACTTCCATTTCAGAGCTTCTTTTTTTCAAAAACAAATCTTCCTGGTCCAAAGGTCCAATAAAACTGTTATCCATCTCTCATACTGTATGTCATAAACTGACAGGGCTTGGGAAGAGATGGACAATGTATTTCTTCATTCTTCTCCACTTCCTTCTCCAACTCTAAGCCCCTGGGTTCCATCAGCTACTCAACCAGATCATTTCCCTCATACCTGTGGGTACCCATGGTTGCTGACTCGTGGAACATCAAAATCCTCCATCACAGGACCTGGGAAATTCACCACAGTCAAGGGAACCGCAGGAGCATCAGGTAGCCGAGCTTCCATCTCCTTTCTTTAGAAAGAATGAAAAACACAGAAGAATCTTTTGTATCTACGGCGTGATGCAATTTGATTGCTGGCAAGAAGGTTCTAATTGCAGCATAATCCCAGACACGTTGACAGGTTCTCAAAAGCAAGTTCTGTACTGTTCAACAGGGCCTACTCCCTAGTATGTGTGCAGCACAATGTAGCCTGCTCATAAGTAAATTCCACCAAGTTCACCCAAACTAAAGAAATTACAGACAAGTCCTGGTGCAACATACATTTATGGCTGCACACAATTTTGACCTTTTTGAACCAATCTGTGGGCAGAAAAACTAGAAGGGGATCACTGTATCATGTGACTCCAGAAACCAGATGGCTTGGAGTGAATTGCAATAATCCCCATTCACTAGTCGTTTGGATGGCAACTTTCTTAGAAAACTTAACATTTGCTTTCCTGGGTCTTTGGAAGTTGGCACACAATCCCAGTGAGGTCTGCCAGCTCACACATGCACACTCCTTGCTCATGATCTATTACTCACGTGTAAGCTCCAACATTGTTCACTATCCTAGCAATGGCTTTGACATTGCCATCGGGTTGCGCAAGAGGCTCATTGATTCCCTTGAGGAAAACCTAAAATTGGGACAAAAAGGGGAAAGGTCACTGAGAGATTCTTGAAGCACTCTGGGGAGGAATATTCCCTGAACCCCTCCCTTATAAAATTGGCAGCGGGGGGACCACAAGAACCAGTGTTACTCTTTCAAACATTTTTTAACATTTTGTTAAAGGATCTGGCTGGATCTAGCATAACAGCTGGCCCACAGTGGAGGTCAGCTACTTCTGCTGCTGGAGACAATATCTACTGTAGCTTTCATGACTTTCAGACATGGGGAGCTTATTCTCCAGTATTTTTCATCATCTCTCATTTAAAGGTGGCTTGTGGCTATCACTGGAATATTTTCTGAATCTGATTTCCATACATTAAATAACGTGTTGATGTACACTTCATTTCTATCCATTATGGATGTTTGAAAAAGTCCTTCTTTAGATCGCTTTGAAACTCAGTTTCTTTGGATGACCACCAGGTTCTGGCACTATAAAGAAATGCTTGGCAAACAATTATTTCCAGTTACACATGCCCTACATCACACACATTTTGACTCCAAGAGAAGCAATGGTGGGAATCCTCATCTTAAAAAATCTCATGTCTAGCTACATCTGATGTACTCATGAAGCTCTCTGGGACTCATCTCCCCAATGGTTCACTAATTCAGTAACCCTTGGACCCCTTACCTCCAGCCCTGTATAGTTTACTCCGGCATAACGTGGGATGAGGCTGCCTTTGCGAATGATGGAAGCATATAACTTGGTTCCTACTGGGTCCTTCTTCCGAGGCTGTTTGAGGAAGAGCCAAACCACAGAATGAAAAGAGAACAGAAGGTGCAAACCAGACAATAAACCAAGCCATATGAAGTTTACAGATAAACTGAGTTGTTCTTGAGGTGGCTCCAAGGAACTATAATTGGTAGTAAATCAGGAGCTGTTCATTAGAGTTCATGCTACCCTGGAGAATCATCTAGAAAGTTCAATGCCATGAACTGCTCTGTTTGGCATTAAATACAGTAACACTTGCATACCTGGAGAAAGCTGGCTAGCATGAAAAGTGGCCTTTAACTATGCTAGCATCAAATGGATGGCTTTTGGGAAAGGCTATGGCCAGTGGACTTGACAATGCAAAAGGTGGGAGTTTGTGTTACGATGTCCCAGTGTACTTTTTGATGCTTCCTCATCATTGTGGTTGGTACCAGATACCAATACATCCAAAAACTTTTCATGTTTTGTCTATGCCACTGTTTCTCAACCACAGCAACTGTCAGATGGGTGGACTTCAACTCCCAGAATTCCTCAGCCACCCATGCTGGCTGGGGAATTCTGATAGTTGAAATCCACCCTTCTGAAAGTTGCTGAGGTTGAGAAACCCTGGTCTGTGCTAATCCCTTGGGATCGATGGCTAACTACAGAAATTCTAATTTTCTCTCACTGGAGGTTTCCAAGGTAAGGTTGGACAGACGTCTTTCGGGGATGATTAGCTCTGGATTTCTTAGATTAGGCAGAGGGTTGGATTACACGGCCTCTAAACCCCCTCTGGTTTTATGCTTTATTTCACATGTTTTTTTCCCTCCCTCTCCAAGTTCTCAACTACATTATTATCATAACTTGTCAAGAGCCCTGTCACAGTACAGAGAAGTGTGAAACTGAATGGAAGGCATTGCCCATTGTTTTGAAATATGCAGATCAACCTGTCTCCTATATCAAAATCCAGAAAGAGTGAATCCTTTACATATTTCTATATTGAACTGAATTATTATGGTGTCGCTTAGAATCTCCAACAAGGCACCACAAGACAGGAACCTTTCAATCACCCTGTTTTTAATTATCGATAAAGCACTCATCTTTAAAAACTTCCATAAATGTTAGAATCACAAGCAACTCACCCCGATAGAAATACTGGGAGGTTAACGCTGAGATCAACAAAGCCTACAAATGGATTCCTGAGCCATCATGAGACAGCTAATCATTATCACGTCATCCATACAAGCACTTTCCTCTAAAAAAAATTTAGTCTCTGTGCAAATGAGGGGCAGAGTAAAGTGTAAAGGTCGGATTTTTCAAAATGTCAGAAAGAAGTTGCTAGTTTCATTCTGCACAGTACAATGCCTTCAAAAAACAACGTAATTTTTTTGCATTTAAGGCATTTTAGCTTTTCAGGGTGCATGTAAACATGTAGATAGCCTTTCCCATACAATCAAAGGGTTGGGACCAGAGTTCTCTCTGTTATGTAGTTTCAGCTTGGAACAAAAGCTTTCTCCAGCATTCAGCCAAATCTGTAGAAATTTTTAATCTTGCTTCTCGCTCACCATCTGAGTTTGCTAATGTAGAAACAGTCAGCAGTAGCTGAAGGTAGGAAAACAAGGTATGTGTTTGACATAAATGGCATTCAGGTAGAATCAAAGAAAGATAAAACAATGGAACAATAGAATGCTAGATAGAACAATACAGATAGAACAATAAAATGATAGAACAATAGATAGAATGATGGATGATGGATGGATGGATGGATGGATGGATGGGTGGATAGATGGATGGATAGATATAGATAGATGATAGATGGATAGCTATAGATAGATGAGAGAAAGAGAGATCTCAGTTTTTACTACTACTTTCCTACCATTCCTGTTTTCCCACTGCTATTTTTGCCTTCTTCCAGTTTGGGCCTTTCATTCACACTGCCCGTTTCCACCCACCCCCAACCAGCAGCAGCCCCCCTTCTCTTTCACTGCTCATGCAGAAAAGCAAACATGTCACATTGCTTCTTTAGCTAGCTTTGAATGTCAGATTGTTCCTTTCAATGCCTTTGATGCCCCACAAAGGTTAGAAACAAGGCCAGGCAGGATTTTGTCTCTACCCTTTGCTTGGCTGAGCAACAAAAGCTTCTCAAAGTAAGCAAAGAATGTGACATCTTTAACAAAAATTGGGCAAAGGGTGGGGAGGGCAAGGGAAAAGCAGAGCACTTGCGCTGATTGATTTTCAAAACCCTGACCAGCAGCAAGATGGATGGATTCAGCTACAGTGGCAATGAGTGCACCATTGGAGGCCTCAAAGACCATGTTAGGGATGGATCATCATGGAGGAAATCTATGTGGTCACTAGTAGTTGAAAATGACTTGACGGTACTCAATCAATCAATCAATCAATCAATGTATTTGTTTGGAGTGGGGAATCTGTTTAGACAGTAAATGGATTTTTTTAGCTTATTCCGATCGTTTTTCAGTTCATTCAAAATATGGTAAAACAGACCTATAGCATTTGGAGCCCTCTGCTGAACAACGGTCTAGGCTTCACTCAAAAATCCTACCTTAATGGCAGCTGAATGGGCTAAGAACAGCACTTCCAGATATGACATCGTTTTATTTGGATGTGAATATCTGCAAGCAGTACTGGGGAGACAGGGGAAAATTTATTCCCTTCTTTTAAAAGGACCCTAGGAACTTGGAATTATCAATGATTCGTTCAGCATGTTTCTTTGACTGGAGGTTTTCAGAATCTGAAATGGGTTCTGAAAATCCAAATCCTTTTCCTATTATGGATTATTTCTGTTACGTTATGTGAAGATTTTCTTATCCTGGCCTCTGCCAACTTCAGGAAATGGTTCTTGCGTTCAAGAAGTGTTCCTCGTAAGCCTGAAATTAGGACAAGTCTAAACAAGACAGCAAACGATGCTATGGAACGTCTACCATCTCAGTATCTAGATGCAAACATAGAATCCAGTTGGGACCCCGTTCCCCAAAGTCCTTGCAGATGGCAAGCTAGTCCATCAAGGAGAAAGCAAATGAAAGCTTCTGCCCAAACATTTGAGCCATTCTACTTGTACAGGAATTTTTCTGCAGCATAATTATTTATTCACTTCAAAGCTTTCCCACCATCCCAGGGAGGTAGGGAGAGGGCGTGCTTCCAGATGGCTAATGTTCCTGGTAAAAGCAAACAAAACAGTTTGCAATCTAAACACCAAAGCAAAGCCATTACAAGAACAAAATAGCAGATGCAGACCAGATGTTTAGATGGCTGCAAGAGAAAATCTCAGCAAATGAGAACTTGAACCGGATGATTTTAACCTGTCATTGAAAAGCAGGAAAAAACAGCTCAGGGCACTACATTCTACCCAGCCTAGGTGCCATCACTGGAAATGTCTTGTCCTCAAATGCTCTTTGTAGAGAATATGAGGTCAAGGGGAGGCAGATCTTCTCGTTTCCCAAACTTAAGAGTTATTTCATCCAGGTTTTGCATCAGTTCACATTTTTTTAAAAAATCCATATGAGGTTCTGAATACATTTTCCATACATATTGGAGACACCTCCTTCATTATGATGCATTTTTGTGTACCATTTTCATGCAGACTTTCCCCCAACAGATCCTCATAGGGTACATAACCTTTGGTTCAGGGAATTCCACTGAAACCACCAGGAGAAGTGTGAACTGTGGCAGAGAGCCCGCTTTTAGTTCATAGACTGCTGGATCAGAAAGTGTGCATGCAGTTAAGTCAGCATCAAGAGATGGATTTCGAAGGGAGGCATTCTTAGCGATGGGTTATGCGTGTCAAATGCACTTAGTGCATTTAAACAATGTATTAAATATCTAGAGGACCAGTTTGCTTTACCCAACAATGTTTCTCTGAGCAGTCACAACCCTTTTTCAAACTAGCTAGAGGTTTACATCAGATAACCATCTCCAAACCCAGAAGAGCACTAACTTTAGCACACAACACCCTCCCCAGAGCAATTTTGAAGGGCCAACATTAAAAAGTCCCCTATGAGCTAAGACTGTGAGCCTGCAGACGAGGAGCTATTGAAACTAGAGCTCACGTCCAGTTATACTGTAGCCTCTATAAGGATCCTGCTTTAAAGCTCCTTATCTGGTAAAACACCCAGGAAAGTCTGTTCTTTTTTATGTACAGTTGTCAGATTGGTAGGATTTTGTTTCCTTGAATCCAGCCAAACTCTGTTACACTGCCTGTAAAATTAGACACACCCTGACTGCCCACCAAGGAATCCACATTCTTATCCTGGTTTGCGTTTGCATGCTTATTTTATTCTTAACATGTTTTATTTTGAACTCTGGTCTGTGACTGTAATAAACTCTATCCAGCTAGTCAATTTCTCCCCTATCCCTATACAGGTAGACCTTGCTTAAAGACCACAGTTGGGATCAGAATTTCGGTTGCTGAGCAATGCAGTTGTTAAGCGAATCTGACCTGATTTTATGACCACTTTTGTGTTGGTTGTTAAGTGAATCACATGGCTGTTAAGCAAACCACATAGCCATTAAGCAAATCATGCAGTTCCCCATTGATTTTGCTTGCCAGAAGCCAGCTGGGAAGGTAAGAAATGGTGATCACGTGACTGCAGGACGCTGCGACGGTCGTAAATGCGAACAAGTTGCCAAGTGCCCGAACTGCGATCACATGACCACAGGGGGGATGCTGCACCAGTCATAAGTGTGAGGACTGGTTGCAAGTCGGGGGTTTTAGTACCGTCGTAAGTCCGAACCACCACTAAATGAATGGTCATTAAGCGAGGACTACCTGTAAAGTCCACAAGTAAGGCAAATGAAAGTCTAAACAGATTCCGTGACTCACCAGCACCAGGGCACAGTGATAATGATGAAAGGGACGTAGGTATTTTACAGGGATGTTGTATTTCGCAAGAACTTCCTTGGTGTCCTTGTCAGCTACAATGAGACACACATCTGGAAAGAGAAGGAAAGGGTGGAGAAAGACCGTCAGCTCACAGAACAAAAATGCCCCCGAGCCAAACCTAGCTAGGCCTGGGAGAGTCACGATCAGATTGTCCCATTTTTATTTTCTTTACTTTAAAGCAAGTGGGAGAGGGGAGCCAGGGTTCTGCTTTTGATCAGAGCAGTGACATTTAATCTTCCGTCCCTCCATGCCATTTTCCCAATTTAAATATCTCCCCCAGGGGAACTATTAGCCGCATAAAAGAAAGGAAAAAAGAAAGGAAGGGGGGGAAAAACCCGATGCAGATTCTTTGGTCATTTTTATATTGTTTCCCCTGCTCTGGGGATAAATCGCAGGTTTCAGTGGTGATGGTGGCAGATGACTGAGATCCGAGGAATAATGGAGCTGGGAGGATTAATACCCCTTGTCGAAAAGACACTCCTCTAGTAAGAATTAGAGCAGAGGGCCTGCTTTAAAATTAAAAAGCGAACAAAGTACTCTACACCTTTTCCTAGCTGCTGCAAAATTGGTTGGTGTTTTCATTAATCTGTCTCCCAAGAACCCACCCCAAATCCTTGTTAGTTACCAACATACATACGATGATAGATAGATGATAGATAGATAGATAGATAGATAGATAGATAGATAGATAGGTGATAGATAGATGATAGATAGATAGATAGATAGATAGATAGATAGATAGATAGATAGATAGATAGATAGATAGATATAGGTAGGTGATAGATAGATAGATAGATAGATAGATAGATAGATAGATAGATAGATAGATAGATAGATAGATAGATGATAGATAGGTGATAGATAGGGATAATCTCAACAGCCATCATTTCACAAGCCTACTGCACTACATTTGCAGTAGGAGAACGGTCATCCTGTCGTCATCTGAGACAAGCTACGGGTGTCAGATTGCTAATTTCTAATCTCACCAATTTTCGTGCTTATGCATTTCTAACATTGCTAAGCAAAGTTTTAAAAGCTACATGGAACAAAAGGCCCAAGAGAGGCAAATGAGCTCCTCTTCGCGTGATAAAGCTCATTAGTCTTAGCTTCATGTGTGAAAAACGCCTGGAGTTGCTTCCGGTCCTTGGGGACACCCCATCATCCCCTGAGCAGAGAGCGTCTGTCCCTGGTGCTGAACTGTAATCTGGCACTTCTGGAGGGAAAGAGGAAGGTGCGACAAACGGTTGGCGTCTTGCCGGGTCATAGCGTGTATGTTTTTGGCCTGGAATCCACATCCTGTGTGTGTGAGTGTCCATGGGGAGTGGCTATGTGAGGCTGTGGCAGAAGGACTGGGAAAAAAAGCCTTCAAGTTCCTTCAAATCAGATACATGCTTGTGTTTACGTGTGCAAAGAACAGCCTTTAGTTGTGCCCCCATCGAAAGTCTTTCTTCTTTTCTAACACATTTGTGCATGTTGTCAGAGATGGGGGGGGGGGAGAGGAGGAGAGGAGAGGAGACAAGGAAAGGAAAGGAGGAGAGGAGAGGTGTTGGAATAGTGCTCTGTAAAAATAAAAAATGAACTTCATGCATGAAAGCAAACCAAAAAAAAGCTTTGCAGAGCATTGGGGCATTATAGAATTAAAATCTTTTTTTACTGAACCATCAAAACTAGAACATCAAAAGAACTAAATTTTCTTGCAATGAATATTCGATATGGATAAGGAACATAGTTATGTAAGAGTATGAAAACAACACCAGGCAATGAAGGCTGAACCAAACTTTTATGAAGGGGGGCGGTGAGATAATCTTTTTAGTGGACCCAAATGGGGAGTTTCAGAGTTTGACTAGTTGAAATAGGCTTTGTCTGATATTTCATCTGGAACAAAAAAAAGAGAAGGACCTGCAAATGTGGGTGGACCATCGGATCACACCTTTCTCACTCCTTGGCCTGCCGAGATACCACCTCTCTTAGTAAGTTCCAGAGGGCTTTATTTTTTCTGATGGGTTGATCTGAGATGACCTGACCATTCTGCTGAGCCAACCTGAGATGGAAACCTAGCATCCTCTTCCAGAGTAACATTGTATAGACCATGAAAAATGCATCCAAACCTGTCTCTGGTGGTGGGGAGCAGAAAGGAGAAACATGCAGAAATGATAGAAGACTCCCAAATTTTATGCAACACCAGAAATTCTATTTTATCTCTTCCTACCCTTCTTTGAGAGGCCCTGCAGAGAAATCAAGAGGTTGGGTTCTGGGGTGTTCCCAAAGTTAAAGGACAGGTAGAAAAAGTCTCGGCACCATTGCTAGATAAAAGGGGAAGGAGAAAGCATTGGTAGAACGTGTGATGGAGGAAGAGCACCAGGAAGGCATAGTGGATGATGGACTGACCAGGGATACATAAGCACCAGCCCCTCGCTGATGCCCTCTTCTACCTCAGCCATGTCACTGGCCTTGTTATCCTCTGCTCAGGCTCCGCTGCATTTGCTACGCTATCTGAATACCCAACTGAAGCTCAGGCCTGACCTCATTAGAAGTCCCAAGCTGGGAAGACATTGTTGCTTTGTGTCTGGAGATGCTCTCCAGCCTGTCTGCAAGCCCGTCTCATTAACTCCCCCCAGCAGTCTTGTCCTCGCCATGGCCATTATTCTTTGTCCCTCAAATCCCCTGGCCAAAAGGGAAGGCCTGCCTCCCATGTGAGCCCTGACGACGGAAGAATAGAGCCTCATTTCCTCAATCATTAGTTGCCGGTTGCTTTCCGTGTGACCCCATTGGAGAAGGGAGGGGGCAGCAACTATTGCTGAATAGATATCCACAGAGCAACAGTCTGCCAAACACCTGCCCAACACGTGCATTTCTTTGTCTCTCTTTCTCTCTTTTGACATCCCTCCCATCTTTTCATTTCTCTTCCCTGGGTGCAATCACTAACTCCAGGAACTCTTCAGACGCAACCTAGATATCACAGTGATGGTGACCATCCATCACAACATCTTATACTTTGATCAGAGACGAAAGGATGGAGTCCCACTTTGGAGCCTTGACTACTCTTTTCCTAAGCCTAGGGATCGATCCTTCACGACCTGTGGCAGAAGCACTGGACACATCTTTTGCAGCAGATGTTTTTCTTCCTCTTGGAGTAAATCTCCAGCTGAGAGATCCCTTTGGGGTGTCCTTTTTGGGTGGGGTTTATTTGTTTTAAAGGCCATGTGGGTTGAAAGCTGACCTGGAGCAGCCCCATTCTGACCTCTTGATAATTTTTTATTTACAACCTGTCTTTCTATCTATGAGGCACAGTCAAGTCTCTAAGCCAAGGGAAGTATTTCTTATCCCCTCCTATGACACTGAAATGTCAGGATTTGAAACTGGAATTTTTGGCCTGAAAAGGAGGGATTTCAACACTGAGCAGGGGCCTTCTTTCCTGCCCCAGAGAATACTTTGCATTTTTCACCCACTTAGGTCTACTTAGAACTTGCTTACTGTTTAAAAAAGGGATGGGCCATGATACTTTCCTGGTGTTGCTCCCTGGTCTGTAACAAACTATTAACAACATGGCTTCATTTCTTAGTTATCTTCGTCAAATCAAAGGATACTAACACTCCCATTACAACACACACTTGGGTATGTTGAAAACATTCCACATGGGCCATTTCACTGATGGACCATTTCATAAATAGAAATGTGGGCTTTAAGACAAAAGAAGTATTCATCCAATCAGCTTCTTCAGGTGCCCTTAAAGGAGCCGGGCTTTGTCCACACAGTCATGGCCATCATCTTGACTTCTTTGACCTTCCCTGGAGATGCTCTCCCAGTTCCTGGCCTGCATAAACAAACAGCTTCCCCAAATTGAATAGAGACTAAAGGGGCCTAACCTTGAAATTCTACAGGCCCTGTCTCTTTCAATCATTCTGGGCTAAGATAGTGTCAGCCCTCCCATCACAGATAGGTAGAGAAGTACATCAAACACTGTTTTATTTCACTTAAGAAGGAGCTGTAATGGAATTACCTGGAGTGCTACGACTGACTGCCGCTGGCTTCATTCCGCCAGAGTCTGGCATTAATCTAATTGCTAACTCTAATGCTATTAGTATTATTACGATTACCCACATAACATTGCTCAGCTTGGAACAATAAAGATCAAGTCACCAGGGCAAATGGCCCCTGTCTTGGGAAAACACCCCAATTATCAATAATCATTTCCCCATTAAGGTAGGCAACGAAGCTAGGAGGGAAGAGCCCAGGGGCAGCAGACAACAGATCCAGTTTCCTATCTGGGAGATAAGCAGGACTGTTTGGTAGACAATTATTAAATACAGACTCATGCTTGGTTCAAAGAGAGCAGAGAGAAAGAGATTCAGAAGCAGTATACAGATGCACAATCTGCTTGCTGTGCACCACATCATATTCTTATGCCACTGAATTCAGTTCAGCTTGGCACACAAACTTTTTTAAGTCTTGTATTCCATTGATTGATTATGGACCATCAAGTTGGTGTCAACTCTTAAGGATCACACAGATTTTCTCCAGGACACTCTACCCCCAACCTGGTCCTTAAGAGCTTCCAACTATGTCTCCATTGCCTCTGTAACTGAATCTATCCTTCTTGTTACCGGTTGTCCTCTTTTTCTTCCATTAAATTACATTCATTCCTACCAAGCTTCTCAGATCTTCCAATGTGGCCCCACCTTCTTCGCCTGCCTTGACGGAGTCAATTTCTACTGTCACCCTTTCTTCCCAGGTTGGAGCGTAAGTTGGTTGTGCAGAGACGTGGGTCACTCCCTGAGCTGGCTGTTTGCTTTCTTCATCTGAAGTGGTTTTGCTACAAATGGAGAAGAAGGGAAGATGTGACATGATTTGGGAGCCTAGTAGATACCAGAGGAGAATGCATTCCTTACTGAGACAATTAGCTTTTGCCTTTCAGAGAAATAGGGGAGTGGGGTGGCTGGGATTCAGAAGACCTGGTGTGCGTGCACTCCACCTCTTCTATTCATCAAAACCACCTGACTTCCACATGAAACTGGAAAAAAAAGTTGAACTTGCTTTAAGAGTCGTGTTAACTTAAATAAGTGACTTCCTCTCACAGAAATCTGAAAGAAATCAGGAAGATTGAATGAATAGCAGGTTTTCCATGATGTCCAAAAGACATCTTCCAAATCATGTACCATCTTAGGCTGAACTTCAAATCAGGGAATACCTAAATTAAAATTTGGGCATAGACATAGTTATATTATTGGCTATCTCAATTGATATCATCTAGGGGATTTCAGATCAGAGCAAAATTGTTTTGGGTCAATGCCAAGTGTTGTGTTGTGTTGTGTTGTGTTGTGTTGTGTTGTGTTGTGTTGTGTTCTGTACTGTTCTGCTCTGTTCTGTTTTTTTTTAATTTTCCATCATTTTTCCAAGTAAGTAGCTTTTGTTGATTTTTACAATCAGCAGTTACAATTGAACAGTTCCTTAATTCCTTCGATAGACATAGTTGCCTTAATAGGCACCCCTACATTCGTATTCTGTATAGCTATGTATGATATCATTTCTATTTTTTGTATGCAACTCTTCCAACATATTTGTATATACCAACTTCCCAAATAGAGATTTTGCACACAATGTTTGCACATGGATGCTATTTTGGATGAAGTCCTGCCGAGTTTCATTTTGCAAAGTTTTCCCACAAAGTATGAAGGATGCCTACAGATGTTCTCTGATGCTGCCTAAGCTACATTCATTGCAGATTTATTTTACATCCCCAGAATAATTTATTTCCATCCATAGAATAATTTATTTTACATCCCTACCATAACTTATTTCCATACCTAGTATAATTTATTTTACAGCCCTAATATAATTTGCATTGATTGTCAGCAGCTCACCAGGGATTCAGATGAAAGTCTTTCTCAGCTCAACCTAGAAATGCTGGGCTAAGATATGGGGTTTCCTGCATGCAAAGCTGTGCTCTAAAAATGAGTGTTGGCTATTCCCCAATTTAGTCAGACTTTTCAAAATCTCAGTTCTGCACTGTGATAAAACAAAGCTGTATTTTGGAAAGGCTGACAACCTCTTTGAGTTTTCCCGGAATATTCGTATTGAGGAGTCCTTCCAAATTCCAAGATTTTATTGCTTGCATTCTTGTATCGGTTTTATTATTTTGATATAAATGACCATATGATCAAATGACTAAATCAATAAAGGTTCTATTCTATTCTATTCTATTCTATTAAAACTAGATGATTCAAAAAGTAATTGTCCCTCCAATTCTTGATGAGAGAATTGTTGTCTATTATTTTGTGAATAATAATAATAATAATAATAATAATAATAATAATAATAGTTATTATTCTGGTAGATAAAGAGAGAGAGAGGATAGAGAGAGATGATAGATCATCTCAAGGCTGCAAACATACCTAATATTCCTGCCTCCTCTTTTTCCCACAACAACAACCTTGATTTCATTTAATTGAGGAAGGAGTTTAAAGACCAACTCTAAAAATGGGAGAAAACCCAATACACCCTAATTTTCTATTTCTCCCATTAACTTTTTCTCTCCCCCATCCCTGCCTTATAATTGGGCCCTTGAGAAAACCCTACAGAAGAGCATTCAGTATGGTCAAGTATCTGTGTGATATCATGAAGATTCTTTCTGTTATAGTGTTTTAGTGATGTGTTGACTATCCTACACACACACACACACACCACACTTAATGCAATCATACTTAGGTCTGCTTTAAAATAATTTGGGGTGGTCTCTCATCCAAGGTCATGTGTGCAGTGATGAGGGGGAAGAAGGAAAAAAGAACAAGATGTTTCGCAAAACTTCACCTGTGAGCAAAAGATATTAGGAAAAGGACAGAGATCTTTTTTCTGCTCAAGGACGAGAGCAATAGTATCACTTGAGATGCTTTTGCACCAAAAAGCAGACACTATGTGTACATATTAAGAAATGATCCTGAAATCTGGGAGTCCTAACTGAGTTTGTTTCTTAAATGAAGCTGAAACATCGGGAATTCTCATCACTACATTTTTGTACGGTTGAATTTTGCAGCGGTTTCCAGAGAAAAGGCATTTGAAATATTTTCTTTCTGCTTCTAACAGAAAAAAAAAAAGAATCCTGAAGAATTAGATGGTCCTTCTGGCCCCTCCCAACTCTACAGTCCTTTGAACAATAATGTCAGGAGGGGCTTGAAAACCAACTGTTCAAAGCGTTGGGTGCCACGATTGTTTGGCTCACTTTTCCCTTGTGTTGCTTTGAACATCCCTGCTCTTTTCAGAAGAGGCTGCAGTGCAAATTTAATAAACCACATTTGTGGTTTATTAAATTTGCCCTGCAGCCTCTTCTTGAAAGAACAGGGATGTTCAAAGCAACACACGGTAAAAGTGAGCCAAACAATCGTGGCACCCAACGCTTTGAACAGTTGGTTTTCAGACATCCTCCTCTAAATGCAGTGCGAAGCTGGGCCACAAGTAGGCCTTCATAACCCCACCGCAAAATTCAGTCACAAGAACCAGCCCACAACATCTTGGAATGTCGAACAGACTTTCTTTAGTGACATGGTGCCCATAAGCTTTCTTAATCACCTCAGCAATCACCTCTCATTCCACAAAAACATTTAGAATCATTCTCTTTCTGCCCTTCCCCATTTCCCAGGCTCAAAGCAGACAGAAAATCTACATGTGGCAGGCCAGCCTGAGTCTCTAGATGTGGCATTTATTTAATTTATTTATTTATTTATTTATTTATTTATTTTATTTATTTATTTATTTTTAAATTTATTTTATTGATCCAATTTATCGCCACCCATCTCCCAAAAGGGACTCTGGGCGGTTTACAATAAAACATAAATAAAAATATAAAACTGTAAAACACTATAATACACAGTAAAATAAATATGATAAAACCCCCGATGGCTGGAAGTTCTCTGTGATTTGCAAGCAGAGCAGGGTCCTTGTAAGGAACTAACCATCCCCAGGAATGGCTACTCTCTCTCCCGCCCCAGGCGTACTTACAGAACCAGGTCTTTAGTTTATTATATAAATATATTGTTGTTTATTCATTTAGTCGCTTCCGACTCTTCGTGACTTCATGGACCAGCCCACGCCAGAGCTTCCTGTCAGTCGTCAGCACCCCCAGCTCCCCCAGGGATGAGTCCGTCACCTCTAGAATATCATCCATCCATCTTGCCCTTGGTCGGCCCCTCTTCCTTTTGCCTTCCACTCTCCCCAGCATCAGCATCTTCTCCAGGGTGTCCTGTCTTCTCATTATGTGGCCAAAGTACTTCAATTCTGCCTTTAATATCATTCCCTCCAGTGAGCAGTCTGGCTTTATTTCCTGGAGGATGGACTGGTTTGATCTTCTTGCAGTCCAAGGCACTCTCAGAATTTTCCTCCAACATCACAGTTCAAAAGCATCGATCTTCCTTCGCTCAGCCTTCCTTACGGTCCAGCTCTCGCAGCCATATGTTACTCCAGGGAACACCATTGCTTTAACTATGCGGACCTTTGTTGTCAGTGTGAGGTCTCTGCTCTTGACTATTTTATCGAGATTTGTTATTGCTCTTCTCCCAAGGAATGAATGAATGAATGAATGAATGAATGAATGAATGAATATATATATATATATATATATATATATATATAGTATAAATATAGTATAGTATAAATATATAGTATATAGTATAAATTATTACATTTATACACCACCCATCTCACTAAAAAGGTGACACTGGGCGGCTTACAAATAAGTTATAAAAACCATCATAAAAATACAAAACAAAAAACAAAAAATAGAAGATAAAAGAGGGAAACTAAAAAGCAGAAAGAGTGTCCTTAAGCTACCCGCCACCCCCAGGCTGCCCATCACTCTTGGATCCTGAAGCTAGCTGGCAGAGCCAGGCTTGACGCTCTTCCTGAAGGCCTTGATGCTCTTCCTGAAGGCCAGAAGAGTGGGGACCAACCTTTGGCTCCCCCAAAGCAATTGCCAAATAATTCAAAGGAGAACATCATTCAGTGCATGTCTGGGGAGTAACCAGATTAACTTAACTGAATTTCAATCAAAATGAAATGAAGATTTTATCCTGGTCCTTCCCACCAACTACTTTTGGGAAGCATGGCCTCTGACACACTATTCATGGACCAAGTATGGTCCTCTGCCTGGACAAAGTTGTGCCTCCTGGTTTACATCCAAGGACATGTGAACATCTTTCCTAATTACCAGTTTTGGATTTAGTGATTAGCCAGAAGCAAAACGCATGGATGGACCCACCTAGCTCATGTGGCATGTTGGACATGAGTCTTTGTAAGTTTTGTGTACTTATCCCTGTTTATCTGCATGCAGGCAATAGGAAATCTATAGATATTCCTTACTGGGAAACATCCATATTTTACCTGGGTCTCACTGGTCAGCCATGACTGCTTTTTAGTTCGGGATTCCTATTGATTCCAGCTAATCAATTCCATCATTTACACTTCATTCTCGCCACAGCCTTTCAGCTCCCTGGAGATGGTGATTATTATGCATGTTACTATCCAGCTGCATTAATGCCTGTTACCAGGTACAGAAGAACAAATCCCCAGAAGGAATCAAGAGAGAGGCAAGTAGATTTGAAAGGGAGGAAGAGGGGTGGGGGGAGAGTCATCAAGGACCATTCACAGATCCCACCATGATCAGGAGCCAGAGTACTAACTGCCATGCATCTCCGGAAATCTAATCTCCCCATAAATCTCCACTTATGCTCATTTTTCCCTCTTGCTCTCCTATACACATTCTTAAAAGGTAGCAATGTTCTCCAGAGTAGATCAGAAATTACAACTTCCTTCAGACCAATGTGTTGGAAGAGGGATAATAGACTGAAGGTCATTACAGGTAGTCCTTGCTTAACAATCACAACTGGGACTGGAATTTCGATTGCTAAGCAAAGCGGTCATTAAGTGAACCCAACCCAATTTTATGTCCTTTTTTTGTGGCAGTCATTAAGCGAGTCACTGTGGTCATTAAGCGAAGCACATGGTCATTAAGCAAATCACATGGTTCCCTATTGATTTTGCTTGCCAGAAGCTGGCCAGGAAGGTCGAAAATGGCGATCACATGACCACAGGATGCTGTGACAGTCATAAATGCGAAGTGGTTGCCAAGTGCCCAGATTGTGATCGCGTGACCATAGGGACATAAGTGTGAGCACAAGCTGTAAGTCAGTTTTTCCCACACCGTCATAAGTCTCAACCATCACTAAATGAATGGTCATTAAATGAGGACTACCTATATAGCCTTCAATTGCAAGCATGAAAAAGCAACCAGAATCCCAGAGCTCTTAGGGGCAATTCTGAATGGCGGCTTCCCAGCCTTTTGGTTCCATACGCCCTACTCAGGATGCTCACCTATGGGAATCATGACTGCCTCTGAAGCTGGCTCTAATCTATAAACCTTCTGGGAGTTGAAGTCCACACATCTTAATGTTGCTAAGATTGCTAAGCCACCCAAAACTTTCCTAAGAAGCAGTTTGCTCCTAAAAACATTGAGATTGACCATCAGTTGGTCTCATCTCCTCAAGATGAAGGATTACCCCTTCTGGTTCCAAGAAAGAAGCCAAGCCTCCATCCTATCCTAGAGGAAGCAAAAGCAATCAGTGGATGCAGGCTCCTTCATATCTCTGAGGAACAGCAGAGCTGGTCTGAGGAATCCAGAGCAAGAGTCCTTATGAGCAAAGATTTATTCGTAACTAAAGCTCTCCTCTTGAGTTCGGCAAGAACCTCCGCACAGAACAAGGTGGAAGCCAGAAGTCTGTAGGAGGAATGCTAAGTAGAACTTTGGGTCCACAAGCTGCTTTCGACGTGCAGTTACAGAAATCTTAGTCCTTTAATTATTTGTGCTTCAAACCAGTTAATTGATTACCTTGCAATGCAGATGGAAGGAAGGAAGGAAGGAAGGAAGGAAGGAAGGAAGTTTAGATTATATGCTGCCCCAGAATCCCTCCTGTAAGAAGCATTCCCACATTCGCACATGTGGCAACTCCTCTTTTAAGGCTTGAATGCATTTCAGCTAATTAACATCAAAAGTTACATACGAAGGGGCAGGGAACACCTCTTCTAAAGAAAAAAGAAGGCATCTTTCTTGTGTTTTTTAGATCACATCCGTCCATCCTGCAGCAAAAAGCTTCTTAGAAGATGCTATCTCACATTTTACTTCTCGTCCATGTAGGTGGGCATACCTCTTTGAAGATGCCACTTACCAGCTGCTCTCATAAAAAGTGTTTAGAAAAATATAAAAGCAATTATGTATGTGATCGGACTCATAGGTGACACTTGTCCTTTGGGTAACTAACAATTGCAGCCCAGCCATTCTCATTTTGGGGAACTGGCATCTAGTCCGGTAGAGAAATCTGATTACTGGCTGAAAAAAAGGCTGCTGGGCTCCCCCACACCACACCCACTCCAAGGTAAAACAACAGGACTTAGCTGGCAGACTTGGGCCCCTGCTGTCTTCTGGACTGGAGCTGCTGGTAGCAGGTGGTGAGATGTTTCCTCCCCACCAGTGGCCAGGCGCTCACCCTTGAAGCACGCCTCTCCTGGGCAGCTGTATCTTCCGAAGCTTCTTGCATCTTCTCCCCCCCACCACACACACACACCCCTCGGCCAGCCACCTCCCCTGTGATACACTCAGCCCAGATTGCCTCTTCTCTGAGCAATCAGCCGATGAAAATTTAATGACGGCTTCTTCCAAGCCATTTGATATTGCCTCTCTGCTGCCACACCCATCGCTGGAGAGGCTGTTTTAATGGAACCTCAGGTTCACCCTCCCATGATGTGTTAATGAGGTTCTTGCTTGAGGAGTCAGGGGGAACAGCCATGCTGCATCTTCCCAGTCCCCCTCCTTGGTCTCACTTCCATTCTTCCCCCCACCCCACCCCCCGCACCCTTTCTTTTTTAACTGCTCTGTCCTCTTAAGTGTAGCTGCTGGCATTTCAACTCATAATTGGCTCTGTGTTACCGCAGCCAGCATTTCACCCTCTAGGTAAATACAGACCACCTGATCACATGACCCCCACTTTCATCTTGCATCCTCCCCTCCTACTCTATATCCCCAAAGAGCTTTCCGCACCACCAGTGCATTAATAATGGATAGTCCCCAGACCCACTATTCTTTCCACGGGGAGGGACAAGGCAGATCTCCGTAGCTTTGCAAAGAAACAGTGGAATCAATTGCAACAGAAAGCTGGGAAGCAAACAGCAGGCCGAAGTCTTCTTGAACCGAGAACAAAAGTTGGGGAGAGCTGCAGGCGACGATCAATAGGGCTTGCTCAGAAATTCTATTCCTCTCTCTCTAAATCAGGGTTTTTCAATCTTAGCAACTGTGTGGACTTCAACATCTTAAAGTTACTAAGGTTGAGAAATCCTGCTCTAAATCAAAGGAGCAACTTACTGCAAAGACACCAAAGAGCATCTTGATTTATTTTTATCCCTGACCTCGCAATATAGGGGACAACTGGTTTTCTCACATGTCTTCAGCTGCTTGGAGAAACAACAACTCACTTCTCCCCAGGCTTGGACCAATCTGTAATCCTGCCTCTTATTCATTAGGGCTACCGGGCAACTTGACTTTTGGAAGGCCCAAAAAAGCACATTTGCACTTCTCAAGCAGGGAACAGCACATTGCAGGACATAGAGCTTCTTTATATCAAGCTAGAGCCCTGAACCATCTCATCTTGAATGGGCTAGATCAGTGGGGAAGTCCACACATCTTCAAGTTGCCAAGGTTGAGAAACCCTGGGCTAGCTGGACCAGTTTAGTCTTGAAGCTTCATTCTCATTTTTCTGTTCAAAAGTTTGCTATTTCTACAGTAGCTTCTGTATTAGTCTACAGGTAGTCCTCGCTTAATGACCACATCTGAGACCAGAATTTCAGTTGCTAAGCAAAGTGGTCATTAAGCAAATCTGACCCAATTTTATGACCTTTTTTGCAGCTGTCATTAAGTGAATCACTGAGGTCATTAAGCAAATCACATGGTCGTTGTCCTAACAGCCAGGAACCACGCTGAGACAAGGAACAGGTCTCTAGTGTTTTATTGCTGCTACATAACAGGAAAATCCTAACAAACTGAAGAAGCGTGGGAAAAACCCAGACAGATCAACCCCAAAGGCTAAGGCGGGTCCGATCTGTGTCTCTTGGAATGGCTACCTAATTCCTCAGTGCTACGCATGCGCTTTACAGCCTGGATGGGAGCCCCCTGCTCGCCATCCTTACTCATGACAGTCGTTAAGCGAATCACACGGTTCCCTATTGATTCTGCTTGCCAGAAGCTGGCCTGGAAGGTTGAAAATGGTGATCATGTGACCACAGGATGCTGCAACGGTCATTAATGCAAACCGGTTGCCAAGCGCCCAAATCATGATCACGTGACCACGAGGACCCCAAGATGGTCATAAGTGTGACCACCAGTGGCAAGTCAGTTTTTTCAGCACCGTCGTAAGAATGGTCATTAAGTGAGGACTACCTGTATCAATATATCCAGAGTCATTACCAAAATTTGCATCCATTTTCATACACCTTTGCAGTCAGTGTTGTGAGGTAGACCAGACAGGAAATATGGCCCGATGAGCTAATTCTACTTTATTGTAAGATTACATTAACAAAATCTTGCAAATCTGAAAGTACATTTCTCCCTCCCCCATCCCCTTTACAGCCCAGGAAACTAGGGAGGGTCCCTTCTGAGCCGCGTGCCCTGCCCATGTTCCTGCTTGGGCTACATTGCCTTTTATCTGACCATTCCCTTGGCTGTGTCTCTTCGTCCCTCTCCCAAGGCCTTTCCCACATGCCATTACATTTGCCTTCCTCTCCTCCTATTTGAAAAACTTTACAAAATGTCACATTCCTTTTCCTATGCACTTTCTCTTGAAGTTTGCATTTTATGTGCAAGACCTTTCCCCAAATTATGTGTTCTTCTGAATTTCCTCCTCCAATATATTCATTCTGGGTATAGAAGGAACTATTCTCTCCTTGTATACACACTAGAGGCTAGCGAAAGAACGGGGTAGAGAAAATGAAGAACAGGGATTGCTCTCTAGCCCAGTTCTAATTCAGTATAACGAGAGTGGACTTTGACAGTTATGAATTCCATCACTTCATTGGAAACCCTGGTAACGATGCCTCCAAGTCAAGTCAACTCCTAAACACATCCATGAAGTTTTCATGGAAATGGTTTGCCCCTTCCTTTTTCTGGAATATTTTTCAACTTCCTAGCCTAAGATATAGTCCTGGGATTCCCTGATGGTCCTTCATGCAAGTCTAACTACACCCAACCCTGATTCTTCTAAGTACAAACCAAGTTGGCTATGTGCTGCTCCCTATTTATCCTTGGAAGCACTAAGAAAGTGCAAAACTCATTGTGTGGTGATATCACTGCGAGGGTTTTTCAACAATTAGGTGCTCTTCAAGTCAAGGGAATCTCACTTCTGCTGGAACAGATCTCAGAAGCTGGTGGCAAGAGCGGATCATCTGAAACTGGACAAGAAACCTTTTGCCCCAGCAATCGTAGCAAGTAATAACCTCACTGGTTCTCCTCTCATAAAGACCTACTTTTTGTCTGCCACTTTGCAGTTGAACATCCAAAAACAGACATTGAATATCAGCCATTCATGCACGCCAGCAGTGAAGTAACACTTAGTTGGAATGCAGCTGTTCTCCTTGCATATTTGAGATGCAAGGGCCAAAGGAAATGACGTCCCCAAACTGGTGACAGAATCTATGCATAAAATGGACACCACAAAGCGAGCATAGCATTCATCTCCCACCTGCCTAATTGCGACCACTAAAAGCCAGACCCCAATAAATATATTGATTTTGCTCCCCTTGTGACAGCGAAGGGACGGTGCTGACTGGCTGAGAGCTGAATGGCTGAGCATGAAATGCTCAATTGTTCCACCAGCTAAGCCCAGATTCTGAAGGGAAGTAAAATCATCAATTTGACCGAGATCTAAATTCCCCTGAAGGAGTTCAGGGAGCGACCGGAATCCATAGCGCTCACAATGACTTCACCAATGAGGGGAGGAGGAGGAATTGACTTTAACGTGAAACCGGAATTTTTTTTAAAAAATCTATGTTTTCTACATTTGAGGGGAAATTGCCTGAAACCAACCAGGAGTGTTCTCACCATCTGCCTCACCCACACCACCACCCGCCCGCCCTTCCCAAGGCCAAGCAACACAAGGCAGGCGGTGCGTCTACAGTAATGCTTTTTGACAAGACTGCTCCAAACGCTACATTTTAATTCCAATCTCAGCCGCTCCATTAAAAATCCTGTGCACGAGCTTTCCTTCCTTCCTTTTTTTCTTTTTCTTTTTTCAAGAATTCATTATTGCATTAGCATCCTGATTCCACGAGAACCCAGCTGCCCCCTTTCCAGAGCGCTACAGATAGCCCTGGCTACAGCTGCTGCCACGGCAATTGGGCCACTGAGGCA
The DNA here is from genome assembly GCF_035149785.1 of Candoia aspera. Taxonomy (NCBI): domain Eukaryota; kingdom Metazoa; phylum Chordata; class Lepidosauria; order Squamata; family Candoiidae; genus Candoia; species Candoia aspera. Next base: position 5,265,352 of record NC_086165.1, on the reverse strand, counting down.
GAAAGACAATCATTGCATTGACCTTGGATTTCTTTCACTCAGACTGGAGTGGGTGAGCTTAATTACTGCGACAGGAATCAGAAAGGAGCATCCTTCTCTCACGTCGCTCGGTAGCCCAGGGGAGAAGAGATGTGCAGATCTGTGACCCATCGGTCTGTGCTCACGTGCCATCCTTTTCTCAAGCATCCTCTTTTTTGAATGCCCTCTCCACCCATCCACAGCTCCCAAGCTGATTTTGGATTATGAAGTCCTCAAAACGCCCATATTCATATGCTCTTCTGTACCCATATAAACTCTGATTATATTTGCTGTTCTGTACGCCGTTTTCCCAATGCTGGGTAGTAGTTGCCTTCTCTGACACTCCCCCTCACACACACTGAAGTGCAACTCGATTTGAAATGTGTTTCTTCCTAGGCAACTTTCCCCAGTGTGCACTGATTTGGTCTTCAGCTTTCACAAGCTGAGTGGCGGCCACCACGGGATGCCATTTTCTTGGCATCTCTAATAGACCCTGTACTTCCATCCCTGCTGATCAGTTTACATGTGTTTGCACTCCGCTTGTGGGAGTCTCACTGCCTTTCACCCAGAAGAAGAAGAAAAACTCATAAGCAAATCTACTTACAATGGTGCACAAAGACAAGGAGCCTGGAAGAAGTTGCTTCTCAAGACCTTGAAGATGCAATCCCATCTTTTAGTGCTTAAATTTGGGTTATTTTTATTTTTTTTATCCTGCCCTTTGTCTGCAGACTAGATCTCTCACACACATGTGGAGACATATGCACACACAGTTGCTTGGACTTGACAGGGACCTTACACACACTCTTCCCATCATTGTCAGGTAGGAAATAAGGAGGAACAGTAATGTAAGACCTAAAATATGCATACCACAATTTTAAGAAACTAAAAAAAACTTCTCCAAACTTCTCCCATATCTCCACCTCCTTCCATATTTTGCATTATTTGGGCTCCACCCACTGATTGTCCACCTCTGTTCTAGCAGACAGAGAATTGTAACTAGTGTTCTGGACCCAAATCTAAGCATTGTCATACTATCCCCCGTACCCTCGAATTCTTCCCAAGCCTCCAGGTTTGGCATCTCCAATTTCTCCCTCATTCATTTTCTGTTCACACTCAATTTTGCTAGAAGGTCACTGAGGCATTTTCTCCAATGCCCTCATTCCACAGACATGGCAAAAGGTATGCAAGTCATTTCTCATTCCAGTGAAATGTGAACAGCTGCCTGGTGCCAACTTTTACAATCAGCCAAATGCTGTCGAGACCACTGAAGTTAGTGATGAATGAAAATTAAGATGGGCAGGAATTGGAAGGGACATATGTAACTGAAAGCTAGAAGCCCATGGGTACAATTCTTAGATTGCTGTTCTGTGTCTTCTGCTTCTTTGGCATTGACATCCACAGTGAATAATTTTTGCATGATAATGTTGCACCCTCTTTTGAAGCAACACATCTTACCCAACCAATCCAAGAATCAGAAGACTGGGGGCCAGCAGAGATATAGTCAAATGGTCTGAAGCAGCCCTAAGGGTGGAGCTGATTCATCTATCTCTCTGGGGTCAATCCAATCTCCATGCATAAAAACTGAAGTTTAGACCAAGGATGGAGAATCCATGAGTCTATGTTCTCCAAGCCTTTTACTGCAACCCTAGAGTTCTCCAGGTTTGCATGCCTAAAATCCAGTAGTAAACCACTGATTTGGCATGGCATGATTGAGAAATAATGCACGAATTTTGCATTAAAAGTATACACCACATCTCAGCAGGCGGCAGAACCTGTCTGGGCTCAGGAGCTAAACAGAGTTGGACCTACTAGGAGACTTCTGGAAAAATCCAGAACTGTAGGCTATAGTAGGGAGTCAAGGAGGAAAAAAACAGAAAAAGACAATAGCAAATCACTTCTGATTGCTGCAAACTGCATGTTCATGAAGTCACCAACCTCGAAGGAGGCTTTAGGTTATGACCTTTATCCAGACCACCCACCTACCCACGCCCAGACATTCACCACCCACATTCACCTAGGAAAAGGAGAAAAACAGGCTCTAAATCCCAACACCAAGTGATAAAATATATCTTAAATAATATTAAAAGCATGGCCTTGGAGGAGAAACGTTGCCCGTCTCTGGTGTAGACCAAAACTGTGATGTCAACTTTCAGCCTTGTTTTGCTTTGCTTTTCAGCCCTGGCATCAACCGCACAATTTTGGCGAAGGGTACTCCAGACATAGTTAAGGCTGGCAGACGTGGTAAGAGGGTTTCCATTGCTGGAGAGGATCGTATCTTTCCCATTTATCATCTGAGCCAAACCTTTTCCAAGCGCTTTTGTGTTCGTCCCTCCACCCCTTATAAAGTCAGGTAAGTTGTTAAGAGAACTAATCTTCACAGGGATAGTTGGCATAAATATTCTTGGCTCAAGAGCTGGGCAGAATGAAGGGAGGGGACTGACCTTCTTTGAACTTTGGACAGGTTCAGCCTGTAGAAATCAGGCGGTGACTTTTCCTTGGGGCGAAAGACCATGTGAGAAAAGGCAAGTTGGCTGCAGGTCAAAGAAACCACTGGGAGGGTTGCTTCAAACGCTACCAACCCCCTGGGAGTCCTGTCTCGTTAAGCCTCAGGGTTGGCCTGGAGCCTCTGCAAACTTGCCCTATTGAACCAATAAATACTCCATCTAGCTGGTTGTAGCAAGGGAGCGGCTGCCTGAGAATGGAAATCATTCAGAGGACTAGAAGAGGTTGTTCCACCAAATTATGTCTTAGAAGAAATCACCGTCTGCATCTTCATCCATAAAGGGAGATGCATCAACTTCTACTGACCACAAAGGGATAGAAGGATTCACAGGTGAGGAAGGTGAATTATCTGCTTTCTAGCCCATATTAATTTTGCACTGTGTTCACCCATGGATCCAAAGCATTTTCTGCACCTATGCTGTGATCAAAAGCCTCGGCTTGGGCATAAAAGTTGGCATGTCCTGGTTTTCTCACCACCGGATGATTTTGTTAAGAATCTGTGGTTATTGCAGCGTTCATTTATTCATCCTTCTTGCCTTCCTTCATTCTAAAACACTTGGAGGTTTAAAGATGCTTCATTCTGGCCTTCCCATGAAAAGTTTATTTCCAGTCCAAGGGATCCTTTTGCTCTAGTATTGATAGATCCTGAATCTGCTTTTCTTGTAGGGAAAGCAAGCAAATATCATCAATAGATAAATCAGCGCTCCTGTTTCTGTGCCTGATCGGGATGAAAGTCTTTAAAAGGGGCTATTTTAAGAGTCTCTCTCTCTCTCTCTCTCTCTCTCTCTCTATATATATATATATATATATATATATATATATATATATTCACCATTCATCTTTAGCCTCCAGATGACAGCAGCTCCGTCCCTGCTTCCCACTCATCATTAGCATCTTGCTAATTCCTCATGCTTAAAGGATGGCAGCTTAGAAGGAAGCGTTGCTAGTAACAGATGCCTAGCAACTGACTCATTAGAGATGCTGTAATCTCCCAAGGCCATTGCTAGGGCACCTTTTGCCTTAGTGATGCTCCTCTTAATGCCCCATTTCACAATCCTGGAGATCAAATCAGCGTCCTTTCGAATAATAACGGAGGTCCTTCCGCCTCGCTTTCTTCACCATGGTTACTGAAATAGGTGTATTTGAAAAACACACCTGATGCATACTGCATGACTATTTCCCAGTTGCTCCTGTAAACATCCTCCTGGGCTGCCTGGGTTCCTTTCTGCCCCCTTCTACCTCAGCTGGGATGCGAACATGATCCCAGTCTGGGTTGCCATGGTGAAACCCAGTCAGTGATGGAATCTTGTTGCAAGGCCAAGCAGGAGAACTGCAGCAGCCGCAACAGCCTCGGGCAAGACGGCTAGAACCTGAGATGTTTTGAGTTCAATCCGCCCCCCAGTTCAGATTCAAAATATTTCTTCCAACCTTTCTCAAAGTGTTCAAGCTTGACTTATTTTCAGAGCAAATAATTCTGACTCAAAACAACTTTTTCCAATGGTGAAGGAGCTGCTTTGAACTTGGAACATTTCAGATTTAAAGCAGTGTTTTTCAAATTTGGCAACTTTAAGCGGTGTGGACTTCAACTCCCAGAATTCCCCAGCCAGCATGCTGGCTAGGGAATTCTGGGAGTTGAAGTCCACACCACTTAAAGTCGCCAAGTCTGAAAAACATTGATTTGAAGCAATCAAAACATTAAGGCATTCTACATTAAGGCATTCAAAACACTAAGGCAACTGAAGTCTTGGCCTGACAAAATTATTGGAGTAAACCCGTTTCCTAGAAATTGGCCAGGATCCAGAGCTCCAAGCGTGCAAGCTGGGATGGGGATCTCTCTCTCCCCTCTGTTTTTCCATGGGCTGATTTAAAACAGAGATGGAAAATTTTGCAGGTCTTACAGGCTGAGATAGGGCTGCTAGAAGATCTTCTGGTGGACACAGACAACATATCCCAGATTAAGGGATAACTGAGGTGTTTCACACAACTACCCTTCAGTAACTTGAATTGAAGGGTTTTCCTGTTTTGCCTACATCTTTGAGGGTTTTTTCTCTTCTTTTCCCCCAGCGTGCTTTTTTAAAATCATAGAGTCATTGCAAAACGTGGGTCCCTAAGCTTTCTACTTCCTAATCCCAGCATGCCCCTGTGCCTATATGAAGAAATCCGGATTCAGCATGAAGAGTTTGGAAAGCAGTGACATCTGGCAGTCCTGAGTTTCTATTATGCTCGTGGCAGACAAGGAATTGAAGCACAGCTATTTAATCTTCACTGCATCTAGAATTTAGTGCAGGAAGTATAATGGAATGTGGGAAAGGCCTTGGGAGACTGGGCCAAGAGACGCTGCCAAGGGAATGGTCAGATAAGAGACAGCCTAGGCCACAGCTGGATAGTGGGAGGGGCAAGAGGCTCAGGAGGGACCCTCCCTAGTTTCTCAGTCTGTAAAGGGGACGGGGGAGAGAGATGTACTTTCAGACTTGCCAGATTCTGTCAATGTAGCCTTACAATAAAGTAGAATTAGCCTATCTGATTGTGATTCCCATCTGGTTTACCCCACGCGAGGCCAACAGGAGGGTGGGGGAGATTTCTTTTCTTATGCTTGCTCTGCTTGGACAGGAACAAAAGCAGGAAGTGATTTGTTTTGGAGTACTGTTGGTTTTAATCTCACACATTGTCATTCGCCTGCTTTTTTGAATGTCATTTGTGCCTACAGGCAAGTCCTGGGTTGCGAATGGCCCTGCCTCCTGCCTCCGAAAAGCTCAGCTTTCATACTCAAGCATTTCCTGTGATTTTTGTTCAAATGCAATTCCCCCCACCCATACAGCTTTAGAGAGGAATGTCATAATTGTATAAATGATACAAGACAGATGCAAAGACAGGGGCACAGGAGATCTGGAATTGCACACACTTCTCTGTGAGCTTCCTTATTATTTCATCTAGAAATAGGCTACAGAATGAAACAAGGTCCTTTGCTTTTAGGTGTGATTTATGACCTGGTGATGCACTGGACAACTGTTCAGAATCCTTGATATCTCAGAAGGCTTCTAGTGTCTGGGCTGCATTGTGGGAAGCAAGCTGAGTTGAGCCTGGAGAACAGGAAATATGTAACAAGCCAGGGATCACAGCCAAAAAATAACCAGGAACCAAAGAATAACCAAAAGACAAAGAATAAACCAATCTGGAGTCAGGACTGAAGGACTACAAAAGATGTGGAAAGACACTTAAGCTCTGGAAGGTGTTCTTCAAGACAAGCTGAAGGAACCTTCAGTTCCTTCTTATCTTGGAAGATCTGGTGGACACCCTTAGTAAGTGGAGTCAATCCAGGGCTTTGAAGGTCCTTCACTGAGATAACCACAGTTCAATTACTCATCACATACTCCCTGACTCCCCTCAAACTTCCGTCCTTCCTTCCTCACTTCCAGTGACTGTAAAAATTCCAAGCACAACTTCCAAAGAAATGCTGGGTAACCCTCAAGAAATGCAAGAGGTGAACTTCATAACCAAAGGACATCAAACAATGCCATTGAACCAACACCATGGCTGGGTTTAGGCAACGTGTTTAACCTAAGGGTAATTCTGAATTGAGCATCTCAAGGAGAGATAGCCAAACGGTACTTTTCTGGGTTGACAAGCTACGTGGGAACCTTACAGATTAACTCAGATGCATCATATTGTCAGCACTAGACCATTCGAGCATTCACACAATGACAGTCAGGAGCCTGGGATCCTTTAACTGTTTAATGAAGCGAAATGACTAGGACAGAGGTAAAGCTGCAAATGGAGAATTCCCCCTAAAACATACATTTAAAACTACATTCCCTTGTTTGCCTCCCTTTCCCATGAAAGTATGCCACCCCCCTTCCCATCCAGGTGGTGTTGCTGGTGTATCTCTAACCACTGGCCTTGATGTGAACCATCATAAATCTATAGCCATAATAATGCAGTTCACACTCCAACTTAACACCCCCTCCCATCTGGCAACAGAGAGTCTAGCCCCTTGATAAGGAAGTGATGGAAAATGCTCCGATAAGGGGTTCTGTGAACCCTTTGATCGGAGGAATCTGACACATATCCATGAAGTCCTAGGAGTACAACTTGAAGGAGAGCTCAGAATTCCAGAAGGGAACCTAGACATGGCCAAATCAGAAAGCTGATGAGTCATAAAAAAACAATCTAATAAAGTGCCTTGTTTTTCAATGATAAATCAATTTCCTTCCCCCTCACCCAACATCTCCCACTTATTTAGGCTTCACTTCTCAAAACCCTGGAGAATAAAATAATTTTAAAAAAACTGTCCCTACCCACCACGTGTGTGCCATAGCCCCACCCTCTTTGCAGCAGTTCCTCACCAACTCACAGCAGCCCTCCTAGCCCCTGGCCATCAAAAGCTTGCCCAGACTAGCATTGGGGTACAAAAGCCAAGTGGTTATCGGGAGAGAAGAAATACCGTAAAACTGCCCTATCAGCTTCCTTTTAAGCAAGACAAGAGAAGAAAAACAAATGTACCCCAGACTTTCTTGGTGATCAAACAGAAGATGAAATATCCCAGGGTTGACTTCCAAAGACCTTTGCAATTAGCAGAATGGGCTTTTGAAAACTGCTTTCTAAAACTGCAGCAGGCAGTTGCTGGAACTATTATAGATTATGTTAAGATCTAATGTTAAGCGTATCCGGTCAGTCTCTGATTAATTCTTAATGTGCTCATGGTGGTTTATACGTTGGTTCCTAATCAAAGGGAACTGTTCTTTTGTTCTTTCTTGATGCCTTTTCTGTCTGTTCTCTTCCTTTCACTCTTGGTTTGTTTGATTAATTTTTGTTTGGAAGTGTAGGAGGATTGTGATGTTGTCGTTGCTGCTTTTGGTAGCATAGCCCAGCTACTTGCCAGCATGTAAACACTGTGCAACCATCTCTTTTTGCAAATGTGATACAAATAATGACACACACAAAATCCCTGAGCCTGACTATTGGAACATCCTATGATAAAAGTGTATGTGTGCACATGGATGCCCACACACACACACACACACACACACACACATTTCCCCTTAGTTCTGCATTTCAGCCTCAGAATTCCATTACAGAGAGAGAGGAAAAAAACACAATCAACAACATAACCTTAGGCTTTGGGCAGCTTGCACACAGAATGAGGACAACGGTGCAAAGTTTATACAGTAGACTCACAGTTAACTGGCACCCATGGGGATTGGTAGATGCCAGATAAATGTAGTTTCTGGTTGCTTGAGAGTTACTATTAAATTGTATTTAAAGTATTATTTATTTGATTTTTTGCTGGTTGCTTGAGAGTGAGTTCTGGTTGCCTGAGAGTCTCCTGTATTATTTATTCCAATTTCTTGCCGGTTGCCTGAGTTCTGGTTAACTGAGAGGCTACTGTATATGCCCTACAAAACAAGGACATGCTGTGTACTAAATGCAAGCCCTATTTGTAACAATCAGTGTTGAAATTCCTTTGCCATTTTCTCCAGCCGCTGTTCATAAAGGTCCAGAAGAAAATTTATTTGGGGCAGAAGATGCAGTTTCTGTTCCTTGCTTTGGGTAACAGACTGGTTTAATGTCAGGTTGTTTGCTTTTGACCATGAGAGAACAGCAGCAGCAGCAGCAGGAGGAAGAAGAGGAAGAGGAAGAGGAAGAGGAAGAGGAAGAGGAAGAATCTCCCATCAATCCCAAAGGGAGAAATGGTCACACTCCCATTTCATCACCGCACCCACTAGGGGTCTTGCCCTCTCCCAAAATGTCCAGTATGGTTCCCAGCAAACAAACATACAAAGCAAGCTTTCTTCTTTTTAATTACTTCAAAATGTGGCAAGTCCTTCTGCACTTTGTAGTCTTCTAGCCTGCTAAAGAGCTGATTTATTTTTGTTTTGTTTTGTTTTCAGGAGAAGGGAAGACCCGAATCAATCAAATCTCACTTTTAGATAGATCACTTGTCTTGCTGGTCATATTTATTCTCTATTAATATAGATGCCTGCCTTCCACTTTTGTTTATCCCTGTGCAGATCATTAAACCCTTCCTAAATTACAGCCGGCTCAATAGAGTTGGGTGTAAAATATTGCTTCACGCTGAAAATACAACATTCTGTGCTTGTGTGCTTCTTAACTGGGATGCCAGAACGCTCCCAGTTCTGGGCTTTGGGGCCAGCAAAATCAACTTCACCTCTGAAGTCTCAAGAAGCTTTTGCAAACTATTGGGTTTCTGGAGAATGGTTCTCAGTCCCAGCTCCCTCCTGCTTTCGAGAGCAATCCGTCTGATCACAGCCCAACTCAGCAATGCCCTTTCAATTAATCAGCCAGCCCTCACTGCCAGACTATAATTGAGTCCCACGATGCACCGATTATACACACAGCAGAGGAAAACTACAGGCAGCTCTATTTTATTTATTCAATGCAAGAATTTAGAATGTCAAAAGCATCACTGGGTCCTCTGAATCCTCCGCATGGGATTCTCTCTCTGACCTCAGAAAGCAAGTCAGGTGGAATAGTTCATAATTTCATGATGTGGGAATTGTGCCATTGAGCCATTCCCCCCACATCCCACCCCAACAGTCAAAACTTGGGCTTTCGTTCAAAGTGCACCTTGGAAGACAGTCTGTATTATTACTTACTTCTTTTCTCATAGAAGTTAGAATTTATTTATTTGTAAACAACCAGAGACCACAGTTGGGTATTATGAAAGGTATTGAAGTATCATACCCCATGGATACTGAATTAATGACCCATTTCATTACTTATATCCAAGGAGAAATGTATCTGACGATCAGGTTTTGCCCACGTGAAAACCAGAACCATTTAAGCTCCTAGTGCAATCATCCTTTGCTAACACAGGTTCTTCGTTCAGTTCAGAATATCTGCAGAAGTTTGGGGGAAAATGTACTCACACAATGACATACGGGTCGGGAACATTTCCCTTGCGGGTTGAGGGCAGATTGGAGGCACCGTGCAGTACAACGGTGATGGATTCCTTTTCGGGATTTGCCAGGTGCCAGTCATTTGTGTGTGAAGTCAACACAGGTTGCCCTGGCCCAGCTGGATCTTCTTTCACCTGCCAGATGGAAGCAAGAGAAACCTTTGAAAACCATCGATGGAGGCTTGTGCCTCCATCAAAAAGGGGAAGGAATGGCAAACTCAGTAAAGTAACCCCCACAGATTGCCCCTCCCCCTGGCTCAATCACATCTGTAGCTCCATTTCTGGAAGCAGGAGATGCCATGAACACTCTCAGGAGCTCCTCAGACAGAGGACTACAGGAGATGGCAGCGCCTAGCTGAGTTG